>NC_027750.1:44437541-44455115 GCF_000695525.1 Brassica oleracea var. oleracea
GTGGAATTTGATGATTTTAATAGTTGAGAAGATTTTACAAGTTAACTAGATTTATCAAATACTTTTACATAGATTTTCATTACTTGTGTATAGAATTCTATTGATTGTTATTAACTTTTAAAGTAAGAAATTAATGGTGGTAGAAAAAAAGGAAAGAAAATCATTTCAATTAAGGTAATTCTTAAATAACTTTTAAAAATTTTAAAAGTTTTTGTCACAAAAAAGATCTCAAGAAATAAAATGACCAAAAAATTTAATTTCTACTTTTTACTTTATAGATATATAAATAATAAATAATAAAAATATTTTTTTATATAATTTCGAAATATATGTTTTAAATTTGAATTTTTGTAAAAAAATTTGAATTATTATTTTTGAAATGTTTTTTAAAAAATTCGAAAGTGCTTTTTAAAACTATTTTTACAATTTTTATTTTAAATTTTTAATATTTTTTTCTGTTTTTTAAAGTTGTGAATTGTATTATGTTAAAGTTGTGATTTGTATATTATTTCATTCTTCAATTTGAGTTTTTGTATGTGAGTGTATTTTATTACATTGATTTCAAAAATCTTATGGGTATACATGATATTCTCAAAGTTGAGTACTATGAGTAAAAACAAAAAAAATTACATCCCAATAACAATAAATTTAATAGAATCTTAAAATCAAAGAAAACTAAACTTTTCCAATAAAAAAAGATTTTGAGTGAAATTTAAAAATCATCACCCCAATAACAATGGATTCTATTTAGATTTTAAAAATTCACAAACCAATAGCAACGGAATCTCAAAGTTTAATAATTTCTCTAGAATTTTTTGCCCAATAACCCCCCTAAATTAAGGAATAATAAATATTAGTCAACACAAAAAGCTACAATTCGTACTTGAATTCTGACTGGCTCGTACTTGGTGAATACGCGTCTGAGAGTGTGGTGGTCGTACAATTTGGTTAGGGAAAGAACTCAGGGTTTAGTTCCGTCCTGGTCAAATTGGGCTCTGTTTTCTTTCTTTTTTTTTGTCAACATGATACTAACTAAAAAGAAGAGAGAACTGATTCGGATAAACCAAACAGGCGAAACTGATAAGCCACAACAACTAAGGGTAGATCCCAAACACTACAAGTGTGATTGGAGAAATGTTAGAGTAAATAAAACAGAGTGATATGGAGTAAATGAAAAGGAAGGTGGGATAAAAAGTTAGAGTCAAGGAGAGAAAAAAATATAATATTTATAATATTTTATGTTACTCTCAATTCCTCTCCAATAAAGAAGAGAAAAAATATAACTGTGAAACCAGAAAAAACAAAATAAAAACTACACTTTCAGCGTAAATGAAAGTAAAAAATTTTCTTTTGTATTTTTCACCTGATTGACAAGAGATAGCGTAAAGTGGAGTAACTGTCACATTTTACTTGAAAGCCTTGTTTACAAAAAAAAAAAAAAAAACTGTCACATTTTACTCTATAATTTCACTCTAAAAGGTCTAAACAGTCAGACCCTATATGCAAATTTGTCCATCATGATGTTTTGCCCCTTTGGAATATATTTGACTGAAAACATTGGCTCTAGTTTTATACATTGGCTCTAGTTTTATACATCATTTTAAGGAAAAATAATTGTCATCCATACAAATATTTATACCACTATACAAAACAATAAATTAAAAACTACATGAATAATATGAATCAGATGACAAATATTCATGAATATGTGCTAAATTGATAACACCATCAACATAATTCGATAGCTATAAAAGTATATCAAAGTTGTAACCAGCAATGATATTTTAACATGTTATTATCACATGTTCTTTGTGTATATATAACATTACATTATGAATGTTTGATCTATGTGTTAATTTTTTTTTATCATCTGAATATGTTTTATGTTTCGTTTTTCAAAGTACATTTCATTGGAAAATGTCAAATTCCAGATCCAACATACTTTTCGGTTATCAAATTTTTCTATGATGTTAGCAACATAATACATATTAGTTGAGTAATATTGTCGTATAATATATATAATTTAATTTATAGGGAAATTTGCCAAATTAGAATGACAATTTACTATCTTTGTCCCTTTAGTATTAAATTTTTTTGTTCATTTTTGTCCTTATTACCTTTTCTATTTTTCAAACTTAATGAAATAAATAGTTTTATGAATCAAAAATTATAAAAATATAAACAATTGATGAAATACTCATATATACAAACTGATATTTTTTTGGGTAGAAAAGCTTGTTAAATTAAAATTTTAAATGATGTTATATGGAAAGTAGATTTCATCTTCTACGGAAAACAGGTGGATAGAAATTTAATTTCAGATTAAACAAGTTAATTTACTTTCTCTATAACGAATAATCTACTTTTAAAAAAATTCTAAATATGAGGAATGCGAAGTCCACACATTATAAAGATAGCTACATTTTTTTCTGAATGCATCTTCTATGTTTATGAGCAATTCTAAAATTCTAAGAATACAAAATCTAAAGATAACTCAAAAATCTACATATGGTGGAATCTGCTTTATATGGTTCTACGCAACGTAGAAAATACATTCTATGGATAAGAAAAACCTGATTTCCAAAATTTTGTATTTGTAATCTTTTTACTTTCCTAACATGTGTAGAGGTGATTTTATTTGTCAAAAAATAATAATATAAAAAATGAAATTAAGCTTTTGTTCTTCATTAGAGCACGATTTTTCCTAAGTTTTTCTTGTGATTTTCAAACTCTTCATCAAATATTAGGTACAACATTTTGAAAGGACTAATCTTTGTTTATACAACTACATATTTTGATATAGGCACTAAAAACCATTTACTTTGGAATTTAAGAATTAGCAATTATTATCATTAGATATAGCTAGAATTCTAATGAGTCTTACAAACACTTATATTAAACGAAACTAAAAACCATTACCATTCTCTATAAGCTCTCAGGCCATAAAGGCTCTGTCAATGAGTGTGTGTTTTCACCCAATTGCTTGTTTAAAGCTGTGACCTTTGAAACTAAATTGGAATTGAAGTCTTAAGATTCAACAATGTGTTCAATACATTTTTTTTATTGAGAGAACACAAAAAAAAGGGTGATGCTTGCTACAAGTAATCAAAACAAAGGGTGTTCTTCACCAAATTGTCTCTCTTGTCTCTGCATTCTCCAATCTCTTCTCCGCAAGCTCCAATCTTTTCTCCAAAAACTCATAATTCTCTTCCAAATCTCTACATTAGCGTACACCTCTTTCTTCCGTATTGGAACGGACGCCTTCAGCTCGTTGATCAAGAACTTGCAAGCATCAAAACCATCTCCAAGGTGAAGAAATGTACAGATGGTGCGCAACCGAAATCTTATGGGTGTTCCAGTTTGATCTAGCATATATACAGATTAAGCTGAGGTATCATAAGGCCATTGGTACATATGCTTCATACCTTAGCTCCGAGACAGTTTTGCCATCGAACGTGTCTTTTGTAGAGCATGAGAAAGTTGCTATCGCCCCGGCTTGAAAGGCACTCATGTAATCAATGTACTTAACTATATCGACTTTCTGGCCTTCTTCCAAGATTTTTAAAAAGTTATTCTCCTTCGTATACATCTTTGGTCTGTCTTCTTCAGACACTCACCAATGTAAAAGTAACCTTCTGAAGAGTACTTACTAAAAAAATAGATGTTCCAACAGCGAATTCTAACCTGTCAGAAGAAAAAATAAACAAGATGGTGACATGTCATAAAAAATATAATCAGACAAGCAGTCAATTGAGGAACATGTAAAGATTAGCCTGATGAGAATCATGGGGACTTTAATGAGATTCTAGAGGGTGAGGAGAACTCGAGTTTTGCGAATTTGGGAAGGCTTCCGATTTGAATGAGGGATTTTCAGAGACTGGTTCTTCACTGCCATCTCACTGACATGGCTTATCAAGGACCGTTGTACACATGGTGCAATAAAAGGGAAGAAGGTGTTATATGCAAGAAGCTAGATAGAGTATTACTGAATGAAGAAGCTTTGCATCGGTTCAAAAATGCTTACTCAATATTTGAACCAGGGGAATGCTTTGATCATATGAGGTGCAAGGTTCAACTGTTTCCTCCGAGTGAGAAAATAAGAAGACCTTTTAAGTATGTTAATGCTATAGGAAGTATACCAAAATTTCTATCTATGGTTAAGGAGTATTGGGAGTCAACAAAAAGGCTGTTTCATTCCACCTCGGCTATGTTCTGATTCTAAAAAAATCTGAAGAATCTGAAGCTGTTAATAAGAGAGTTGGGAAGAGACAAGTTAGGTAACTTAACAAAAAGAGCAAACGAGGCGTTTGGCTATCTATGTGAAAAGCAGAAAGTAACTCTATCTCAGCCAAGTGAAGTTTCCATTCAAAGGAAGCTAGAGCTTATGGTAAGTGTGCATGTTGCGAGTCTTGAAGAAGATTTTTTGAAAAAGAGAGCTAAACTTCATTGGTTAGATGTTGAAGATCAGAATAACAAGACGTTCCATAGAGCTATCAAAACAAGGCAAGATCATAATCTGATTCGAGAAATCAGATGCTCGAATGGAATCTTAGTAACAACTCACTCGGATATAAAACATGCGGCATAAAGGTTCTTTTCATGATTTCTTAATCAGAACCCAGAGAATTATCAAGGTACCTCAGAAGAAGAATTGCAGGATTTGCTTAAGTTCAGATGCTCTTCAGAAGATTTCCAAATGTTGGAAGTATAAGTCACCGATGAGGAGATACGCAAGGTTCTCTTTGCTATGCCAAATAATAAATCTACGGGACCGGACGGTTTTCCCTATGAGTTTTTCAAAACTACTTGGTCTGTGCTTGCTCATGATTTCACTGTTGCTGTTCAATCAGTATTGAAATTTGGGTTTCTACCTAAAGAAGTCAATTCTACAATTTTAGCACTAATTCCCAAAAAAAAACTGGATTCCTTAGAGATGAGAGATTATCGTCTGATAGCATGCTGCAACATCCTATACAAGGTAGTGTCAAAAATATTGGCTAATCGGTTGAAGGAGTTACTTCCAAATATCATTTCAGAAAATCAGTTTGCATTTGTGAAAGGAAGGTTACTTATGGAGAATGTGCTCTTAGCTTCAGAACTAATCAAGGACTATCACAGAGACTCGGTTACTCCTAGATGCGTGATGAAAATTGATATCTCCAAGGCCTTTGACTCTGTTCAATGGATGTTTGTGTTGAAGAGTTTGAGAGCTTTAGGTATTCATGAGAAGTTTATCCATTGGATCAAATTGTTTATCGCCAGTCCCTCTTTCTTGGTGCAAGTGAATGGAGACCTTGCGGGTTATTTTCAAAGCTCAGGAGGTCTTCGACAGGGGTGCTCACTTTCTCCGTATTTGTTCGTGATGTGTATGAATCTTCTGTCCCAAAAAATTGATAGAGCTGTGGAAGAGAGGAAGTTCAAGTTCCACCCGAGATGTCAATCACACTCTCTCACGCATCTTTGTTTTGCGGACGATCTAATGGTCTTTGTGGAAGGGTCGAAGGAGTCTATAGAAGGAGCTCTAACTATGTTTGATGAGTTTGAGTTGTGTCGGTGTTTGGGAAAAATACTCCAGTATCAAATTTCTCCAGACCCCGGGCAGGACACCGGCCTCCAGACTCCTGCTAAGAAGGACCCTGGTTCCGACCCCTGGTTCCGACCTCTGCTTCCGACATTGCCTCCGGGTAAAATGGAAGTTTTCTATCTAAGGGGATTCTTCCATATTTCCAAATATGGAAGAATTTAACCTATTTCGACCGACATCTACAACTATATAAGGGGAGCCCAAACCCTAGAATAAAGGATCGACATTCAGAGACTAGGAGATTAGAGCTAGGTGGCTAGAACTAGGGTTTATACACCAAACGTTGTAGTTCCTACTCAAACAATCATTAAATTATCCCTTTTAGTCTCGATTCTTGTCTACTTACATTGTTCTTCTAGTGTTCCGTGGTACTTAAACGACCCTACACAAAAATACCCTAACAGTTTGGCGCTAGAAGGATGGGAGTAATCCTAACCACGTGATGATGGAATTAGAAGACCACGACGACGAGTCTCAAGCTACCCTGAGGGAGATCGAGTTACTAGACCGACTCGATGCCCTCCAAAGTCAAGTCACCGAGCTACACTAAGCTCGAGAAACAACAGAGAATCCCGAGCTCCTCTCAGAAGTCCAAAGCTTGAAGGATCAGCTCAACAAGCATTCCAAGCAACTGGAGCAAAGCGCCGAGAAGCTTGGGGCTCTCGATGCCGAGAATATCGTCCTCCGAGATGAGAATCAAGCTCACGACAAGACGAGCAACAAACGGCAAAGGTTCCAAACTCGAGTTTGACCTATGCCCCCCCCCCCTCAGCACACCTACCGACAGAGATGGCGGGGCCCGTCGATCCGTACCAGCAAAAGGGGAACCCACGAACGGAGACGACGTTGCCAGGTGAACCCCGGTCCACAAAGATAGCGACTCCAAGATGGAAGATGAGGAAGAAGCACCCGAAGGGGCCACAACCTCGAAATCCACCATAACGGCCTATCTCGAAGAGATATTCTCCAAGAAATTCGACACTATCCAGTCCATGGTGGAGAGACTTCCAGGAGTGGCTCCCCTATTTGGAGAAGCGATCCTAACTCCTACGCTGACACCTCGTTCGTGGATGAGATCGATTTGATGGAGATACCGCGTAAGTTCTATATCCCCAACATAAGAATGTATGATGTGACAAGCGATCCGAACAACCACGTCGCACAATACAAACAACAGATGCTCACCGTGGTGATCCAGAAGGAGCTAAGGGAGGCAACCATGTGTAAAGGCTTCAGTTCGACTCTGACCGGTCCTGCCCTTCAATGGTATATCAATCTTCCCACCAGGTCCATACGGTCCTATGCTACCCTTAGTGACAAGTTCGTGGAGCAGTTCGCCAGCAGCAGGAGCCTGGAGAAGAGTTCAGACGACCTCTATGAAATCCTTCAACATAGAGCTGAGCCACTCCATACCTACATTGTGTGCTTCAACCCGGAGAATGTCGCCATCCCAGAATGCAACGCGGCGACAACCATCTCTGCTTTCAAAAAGGGTATGCTCCCCAATGGAGACCTCTACAAGGAACTGACCAAATACCAGTGCAAGACCATGGAAGACGTCCTATCCCGAGCCTGGGCGCATGTGAAATGGGAGGAAGACGTCGCGGGCTGGGCAAAGGCCCAACATAAGCAGGACCAGAAATTTCCCAGGCAGATGAAGAGCGATCGCGATGAGGGATCTCATCCTAAATCCGCCAGAGAGTTAAGTAACAAGAGCAGGGGCAGATAGCAGAATCGCCCTCTGGATAGAGCCGAAGGAATGGCTGTGAAAACATGGCCCAACATTTCTCATCTGTCGATATCAAAGCCTGAGCTAATCAATGTTCTGAGGCAGATGGACCAACATGTCAAGTGGCCTCAAAAGATGAAGACCTCCGACTTTAATTTGGAATCCAAACCGATGGTGCGACTTCCACAGTGACCACAGTCATAAAACGGAAGACTGCGTCGCCCGAAGGATGGAGGTCAACGAGCTCCTCATGAAAGGACACCTCAGGGAATTCATTTCCGATAAGGCCAAGAGCCTCTTGAATAAAGACACCGAAAATCAGCCCACTAAAGCGGTTCCTGCCTCACCACAACGCCAGGATAGAGTAATCCATGTCATCTCGGGCGGCTCAGAAATAAGCGGAGTCAATCACACAGCCGCCAAGAGAAGCACCAGAAACGCCAAGAACAGCCAGGAGAATGGGAATCCAAAACGCATGCTCCTGGGTACAGACGAAATTAGTTTCACCGCCAAAGAACAAGAGAAGGTCTTGGCTCCTCATCATGACGCCTTGGTCATATCACTCACTATAGCGAACCGCCTAGTGAAACGAATATTGGTAGACAATGGAAGCTCTAGTAATATTATCTTCCAGACCGCATATGACGATCTAGGGCTGGAGGAAAAGGCGTTGACGCGGATGTTCACCCTACTCATAGGCTTCAGCGGAGAAGTCAAGCAAACTACCGGAGAAGTCATCATCCTAGTGTACGCCGGAGGGGTCAACATGGCAACCAAGTTTTTGGTCGTCGACTGCACATCCTCTTACAACATGATACTCAGGCGGCCCTGGATCCATGACATGGGAGCCGTCCCTTCAACGCTCTAGCAGTCGATCAAGTTCCATACTCCCTGGGGCATCAAGACGATCAGGGGAGATCAGGAGAACTCCTGATCCTGCTATCAGACCACCCTGGAGGGAAAAACCCAAGTCTTATAGCAATTACAGCAAAAGCTTCCGGCCCCTCACATGGAGGAGCTTGAAGTCAAGGAAATGGATGAGGTACCATTAGTAGAAGGAGACTCGGCACAAAATCTTAAGGTGGGATCCAAACTCACATAAGGGTTAAGGCGGAGATTGGTTGACTTCCTGCGTTTTAATTCAGATTGCTTCACCTGGCCCCATGAGGACATGCCCGGGATCGACCCCGAGATCATCATGCATAAGCTGCAAGTGGATACTCAGTATGACAGAAGAGGAGGAAGTTCGCCCCAGAAAGGGGCGAGATCATCAATGAGGAAGTCAGAAACCTACATGACGCCAGGTTCATACGAGAAGTACAGTACCCAGAATGGTTAACCAACATGGTAATGGTAAAGAAGAAGAATGAGAAATGGCGAGTCTGTATGGACTTCACAGACCTCAACAAATCTTATCCAAAGGATCTGTTTCCCTTACCTCACATCGACAAGCTGGTAAACGCCACAGCAGGTCACCAACTATGAGCTTCATGGATGCGTTCTCCGGCTATAACCAGGTCCTCATGCATCTGGAGGACCAGGAGAAAACCTTGTTCATGACATCCAGGGGTATCTACTGTTATAAGGTCATGCCGTTTGGCTTTAAGAACACCGGTTCGACCTACCAGAGACTTGTGATCATGATGTTCGCCGACAAAATCGGATAGACCATGGAGGTATATATCGATGATATGTTGGTCAAGTCCCTAGAGGCAGAGGACCATATCTCGCATCTACAACAAGCTTTCACCACTCTGAGGAGATACAATAAGAAGCTTAATCATGCGAAGTGTACGTTCAGCGTCACCTCCGGAAAATTCCTCGGATATATAGTCACCCACCGGGGCATTGAAGCTAATCCAGAGCAAATAAGAGCCATCCATGCAATTCCTTCTCCCTGTAACGTAAAGGAAGTGCAAAGATTGACATGCAGAATGACCACCTTGAGTAGATTCATCTCCAGGTTGTCTGACAAGTCGCACGCCTTTTTCGAGGCTCTGAAGGATCCTAAGGATTTCCAATGGACCGACAAATGCGAATCTACCCTTGCCGACCTAAAGACCTACATCGCTACGCCGTATCTCCTCTCGAAACCATTAGATGGAGAGACTCTGCTACTTTATTTGGCGGTATCAGAACATGCAGTAAGCGCTGTCCTCGTAAGGGAAGAAGGGAGAAAGCAATATCCCATCTATTACATTAGCAAGTCCCTGCTAGATGCGGAGACTCACTATAGCCACCTCGAGAAGCTCGCCCTGGCTTTAGTAACTGCAGCCCGTAAGCTACCCTTACTTCCATGCTCACCAAGTTGTGGTGGTTACATCTTTCCCCATTAAAGCAGTTCTCCACAAGCCTGAAGTGTCGGGACGCCTCGCCAAATGGACAGTAGAGCTAGGGGAGTACGATGTAATCTTCAGACCTGCCACAACTTTCAAATCACAAGTCCTAGCAGATTTCGTTGCTGAATTCTCTCCCGCCATGCTTCCGGCCCTGGAACAGGAGATGAGCCTCCGAGATAAGAAAGGAGAAAAGGGAGAATGTACTCTGTATGTTAATGGTTCTAGTAACGTGGGGGGGGTGTGGCAGGTGCATGCATAGTCCTAACCTCCCCTGCTGGAGAGTCAGCTTCAAGGGCCGTGAGATGCAACTTCAAGGCGACAAACAACGAAACCGAATATGAAGCCTTGATCGCAGGCTGCTTATCACTCACAAAGCGAATGAGGGAAAAAAACATCCAGGTCTTTAGCGACTCATAGCTGATAATAAGTCAGGTCCAAGGGGACTACCAAGCCAAAGACGCAAGCATGATCAGATATCTGTTTGTGGCCAAGCGCCTAATTGACGAATTTCAACGCTGCAAGCTCGCGCAGATCCCCAGAGATCAGAATTCCCAGGCCGATGTCGTGGCTAACCTAGGGTCCGCCCTGGAGACCACGAGTCAAATGAGCATTCCATTGCTGGTACTTCAGTAGCCAGTTACGGAAAAAGAGGCAGAGCCTGAGGAAGTCTCTGCCATAGACGAAGGATAAATCTGGATGACTCCCATCATCAACTACCTATAAAATGATATCCTCTCTGAAGATCGCGGCGAAAGCCGAAAAGTAAAGAGGCAAGCAGCCAAATAATGCATTTTCCAAGGGAAATTATACAGAAGGTGTTAGGGAATTTTTGTGAAGGATCTTGATAGACCATGAATTTTACCCACTTTTAGCCATGGTTTATAAGTGTTTTAATAACTAATTACTACTATATAGAGTTTATTTTGATTATTTACAGGTTCAGGGACGATTTGGAGGAAAGTGGTGATTTTGGTGTTTTTTTGAGCCTTTTGAGTGTAGAGCTGCACAAACGCGTCAGATGTTTAGCTATAGATTGAGACCTTTCCACCATTAGATCGAGCCCATATTTTGACACAAGATATAGCTTTGAGTTAGCTTTCCCATGCCGCCGATTTGAGGTCAATCAGCATCTTGTAGCAGACGTTATGCCTGTTTTACTGAAGAGTGGTCAGTCTGCCTTGCGAGAGGAAGCTGTCGAGGAGATGCATGACTGTCGATCGATTAAACAGCATTGCCATCGATCGAAAGTGATGCCAGAACGTGGGCCAAGCATATTTCAAGACCGATTGAAGCCCAGAAGCCACACAAAGTTACCAAAATACCCATGGACGACCATAAACCCTATTTATGTATTTCTAAGCCATTGTTGACGGCTACACACTTTCTATTATTCTATTCTATTGTTTTTCTTATGTTTGGAGAGAAGATCAATTCTCCTTCAGAAATTGATTGGAACTCCATTGGTTTTACCATTGATTTATCTATCTACTATTCAGACTATGATTTGTGTTACTGGTTGCATGTCTGAGTAATTCATCCTGTTAGATTTAGGGATTTCATGAGTTTAATGTCATATTGATAATCTGTTAGGATTGCAAGGGATGTTTACTGATTTCTACACCAGGGTAACTTGTAATACTAGGATCTGGAATAGTTAGAAAAGCACGATAGTGTGATTGATTGTTTGAACCTAGAATCATAGGATAATTGAGAGGCACGAAAGTGCAATTGATTAACAGAACCCGAACCCTGAGTAGATTAATTATCTAGGCGCATACGAGAGTTGGTCTAGATCTAATTGAACATTATTGATCTGCGCGATAACGCTTGTCTGAAGAAGCATCGATCGACGCTCTGGCCATAGCATCGATCGACGCTCGCTCCTGGTTCGCACGCGAAAGCTGGAACACATGACTTAGACAGCTGATTAGCAATTGCATGCGGAATCTGGATTGCTGCTTATTAAAATCTAGTTCTAGAATCGAATCTATAAAACCCTTAGTATCTTTGATTGTAATATTGAATCCCTTGATTGATAAATCTCTCAGTCTAGCTATTTCTTTTAATTGTTTACAACCTCAATCAACAAATCGAACAACTACTTTGTTCACCTTGCTTTCATTTACTTAATGCTTTATAAATTGTTTCCCTAGCTTAATCTTGATTTCTATAGTCTATTGTATGCCCTAGCTCTCTGTGGATTCGATCCCTAAGTGTTACAACTCGACCTCTTAGGGTAATTTGAGTGATATCAGATCTTTGTGAGTACCATGAATCGATGAATAAGCCTTGTATTTTGTAAGAATTTAAGAGAATAAGACTTAAGAGATGTTTTATTGAGTAAACAAGCCGGAACTACAATGTATTGAGTATATACCCTAGTTCTACCCGTCTAGCTCTGATCTCTAAGTCTTGAAGTATCGATACCCTTGTTCTAGGGTTTGGGCTCCCCTTATATAGTCGTCTTTAGGCCGGTCTTAGTCGGCCAATAGGGTTAAACTCTTCCACATTCGGAAATATGGAAGGATCACCTTATCGGAAGATTTCTATTTCTCCATGAGGAGGAAATGGTCACGGGTGTCGGACCCGGAGCGCTTCCTAACGGGGACCAGGGGCGTCTCCTAGCGGGGACCCAGAGGCCGGTGTCCTGCCTAGGGTCTGGAGTAATTCAACACCTGAGTATTTTTCCCCAACAATTTGCCCTTTATTTCTCGATTTTGTCATTGAATTCTGGGAATAACCTGTGCACTCAAGTCAACCAGAGTTGCTCATTCTCAGCAAGCTTCCCTTAGGCAGAACTTTGCTCCAGTAATCTTGCTATCTCGGGTTCCTCTCAGGCCGGAACCATACTCTGAACCCGGGGGAGGACCGGTTCCCTTGTGGTAGACCGGGGTCTAGCGGTATCTTAGAGATGATGGAGCCTGGAACCTTGATGATTTCTGAAGAAGAGGATCTATGATTCCCAGACTAGGGACGAGAGGGTCGAGGACTGACAGCAAGAGCGTGGTTTCCGTATTCGGCACCTAGGATAACTTCTATCGATTCTCTCCCGATTTTGGAGATTTTCTCCTTAAATGTAGAAGATCTGCTGATGTTGCCCTTTTCGCCAAAAGGAAGTAATTTGAATTTCGAATCTTTCTCGAAATCCAGAAATTATGAAGCGTGCTGCTTCTTCGGGAAGGCGCCCAACGGCTTCTTCTTTATAGGCTTCTTCTTTTCCTCGTTCTTTCTCTACTTTCTCGCTCCGCCGACGATATTTCTGATTCAGGTACCATTTTTTTTGCCCTGTTTCTTGTTCTTCGGATTTCTCTAGGTAGATCGTGCCTTTTAGCTTATTAGGTTTGCGGGTCAGCTATATTATCATCGCCGTGATCTGTTGGATAGGAGTTATCAGAACCATGTCTAAGCGCTCCGCTTCCTCTGTCCCTGCGGTGGCTGATAAGGCCAGATTGGAAAGAAGGATGGATTCTCCAGTTTCCTGATCCGACAGCTCCTCAGAGCCATGCGAAGGATCCGATTGCGATCTGATGGCTCCCATACCGCTGTCTTCTGTTTACGCGGCTCCCCCATTGGTGGGTCCCGCTTCGTCGATTGGTGAGGACGACCTGGCAGAATGGCGGGAGAGGTATTCCCTTCCTCCTTTCGTCGCTCTACGGGTTCCTACTTTAGAGGAATGTGCCTCTAGCTATATCCCAGGAGAGATCGCCGTCTATGAAGCTTTCTTTGAGTCCGGCCTCAGGGGGGGGGGGGGATTCATGCGCTGATTGTTGGTCTATGCAGCCTTTCTGAGATTTTCGCCTTCCGAACTAAATCTTCCGGCTTGGAGAATCCTCATAGCTATCCAAAACCTAGGCAATTTGGAATATTTATCTTTGGTATCAACGAGGTTCTGTTTGCGTATCTGGCTCCCATTAATGGAGGAGAAGGGCGATTTCATCTCCGTCCTTGTAGCGGCTTGCCAATCGTGAAAGAACTTCCGGAAAGAGACTGAAAGGACCAGTCTTCAACAAAAAATGGCAGGAGAGATATTTGTTTATGAGGCTCCTAGGATCCTCTTATCGGTGGAATTTTATAGGTAGGCGTAGGACGCGGTCGACTCTCTTGCTGGTTGGTTATTTTTCTCATCCTTACATCTTTTTGCAGCTGGGACTCATCATGCCCCTTCGGAAGGAGAAAGCACCGTTCTTCGGGCCCGACAGATTCCTTTTGATCGCCGCCAGGTGAACTTCTTGGTCAGCGAGACTGTACTATGACGCAGCAGCCTTTGGAGTAAGTACTTATTAGCGTATCTGGTTTACTTTCTCTCGGATGCCTGATGATTATTTTTATGCAGAAAACATGTGGGAAATGTCGCTGATGATCGTTTCGTGGCCTACCAGGAAGCGGCGAAGGTGATGTCCGCGAAGAAAGGATCCAGCAGTAGAACCGTATATGGGGATGAAGTGATGATCACCGGTAGCCGTCGTGCGACGGTGGTGAAACTGGAACCGTCATCATCTCTTCAGGGAAAGAAGCTTAAAAGCGGTGGTGTGACAACTCGGTCAGTGCAACAGTCGGCTGATATTGCTCGCTCTGCAGAGAATTTAGCTACGGCTTTGTCTAATTTGAACCTGAAGGTGTTCCCTCAGGATGGTAGTGTTCTTCCTATAGGGGATCCTTCAGAGGTGGTTCAAGTTCTCCAAGGAGGGCTCCTTCGGGTAAGTTACCGCATGCTCGCTTTCCCTTTTACTCATGTATTTTGATGGGGATATATATTTCGCGCAGACTGTTTCCCAGCTTTATCACCTCGGGGAGCGACTATCCAATGAAGGTTCGATGGTCCTTCGAGAGGAAATCGAGGATTTGAAGCACCAGGTGTCAGAAGAGAAAGATCAGCGCATGGCCTGGGAACTGGAGATCTGTGATCTTAAGGATAAGTTGAAGGAACTGGAGAAGGTAGCTGAGGTGTCTTCAGCTGATGCGCTGGCTACGAGTCAGAAGAATCAAGAGCTGGAAGAAGGGATTAACGTCCTCAAAGCGGCGGTGGAGACCTTCATGCTTGAGATGGTGATGGCTGTGAACGGAGCGAGGGTCGTTGCCCGCTGGGAGTTGATGAGGGAATGGCTGAAGAAACAAAGTGATCAGTAGGACTTAGCCAAGGCGCTGGAGCAATACAAGGTTGTGATCCGGGAAGAGGCCAGGAACAAAGGTGTTCCCCCTCCTACTTTCGAGGATGAACCCGCCATTCCGCTAGTTTCCGAGTTGGACGTGGATTCGTCTGCCAAGCCAGGAGGGTCTCCAGCTTGTATTTATGTCTCGGTTTCTTCTGATTTTTTCTTTTTCTGAATGACGGCTTTTTGTTTGAACCTCGGTCCGTCGTGGCCTATATATCTTTCTGAACAATGGCCCTGCTGTGGCTGGAAATTTGGAGGAAGTACTTGATCTCTCCTTTGGTGGGGCTGAGATGTTCTTCCGAGTTTGAGCGTTCTCCAGACGGAGGAATGAACGAGATGGCTATCTTCGAGGCAGGCTTCAAAGGGTTCATCCCTTCGTTGATAGCTGAGGTGTCCGCTTACTTTGGTTTCGCGCTGTCGCAATTTACTCCACTGTCTTGGCGCACGCTGATTCCTATTCAAGTTTTGGGCGAATTCCATGGTATACTGTTTGGGGTATCTGAGGTTCTTTACTCTTACTACTTTGCTCCTTTGATTGGAAAGAAATGGTTCTATCATATTTGATCCCGAGATGGAAGGCCACTGGTGGATGAACCATCGAGGGGAGTAATATCTTGCATATTTTCATTGTCTTATCCATTCACCCATGTGCATTTTGATCATATAGACTAGGATTTAGCCATGTTTAGGTTGCATTTTGCATACATGAGTCCTTATCAGGTATTAGAGTACCACATGGAGTTCTTGGAGACATTTGGATACATTTGGAGCTCAAAAGAGGTGAAAAAGGTGATCATTGGACGAGCAAAGCATGGGAGCGACCTCACCGGAGCGACACCGTGAAGTCGCTGTGACACCCTTTCAGAGCGACTTGATCGGAGCGACGCAGCGAGGTCGCTCGCGTTTCCATCACTCGGAGCGACGCAGCGAGGTCGCTCGCGTTTCCATCACTCGGAGCGACGCAGCGAGGTCGCTCGCGTTTCCATCACTCGGAGCGACGCAGCGAGGTCGCTCGCGTTTCCATCACTCGGAGCGACGCAGCGAGGTCGCTCGCGTTTCCATCACTCGGAGCGACGCAGCGAGGTCGCTCGCAGCGACCCCTCCAAGTCGCTCCCGAAGCCTGGAGCGACCTCTCAGAGCGACTACTGGAGGTCGCTGCGCGACGTCTGATTACTCGAATTCATTTCTACTCAAGGGCCTTTTGATCATTTTATTATGCACGTTTTTACTTCTGAAAACCTATGTTTTATGTACTCTTGGCAGCCACCAGACAGATTATCTTTGTTCTAAGAAAAAAACCTTTGGAAAGTTCATCTCTTGAATCATCTTTGTTCATCTAGTTATTACAATTCTGTGTTTCCAATTCGTTGTTGTGTCCCTCTGTATGATTAATCTGAAATCCAAAATGGGTTTAAGAGGAATCATGAAGAGTAGTGAGTAATCACCATTTGAATTCATGGGTTAGGAAGATTAAGGGTGATTAGGTTAGAGCTAGGATGTTTTAGAGTAGATCATTCCAAAACCTTGCTAGTAGAATAATCATAATGGATCTTCTGAGTTAGCTTCTCAAAAGTTGATCTTTAGGCATTTCCCACCCAAAAGGTGTTCGATGAAATGCCTGAAACAACTCTTCTAAGCTTTTAGCATATTTTGCCAAAGACATTTGTTGTTTGAAATGCTAAAATAGCCTTAGACCTATTAGTAATGATTGCTTCCATATTATTCAACCGAAGACATTTGTTGTTTGAAATGTGTTAGTAAATGAACATTCATCGAGACAGAGAGTTTGTTTAGAATCGTGTCTAAGCTTAAGGTTGATAGTTTGATTGTTCGTTTGCCATCCTTAGTTCGAAACTTGATCACCCAAGGTCTAATTCCTGTGCCCATGAGTTCTCATTTCCTTAGTTAAGAAAGTCAACTCATTAGCCGTTTTTATTATTCTGAAACTGCATTAGTAATAATCATTAGTTTAGAAAACCTTTAAAATCATCGGTTGCACTTAGATTAAGTAAGTAATTGCATTCTCAGTGCTTGAAATCCCTTGGAATTGGTTCGACAATCATTTATACTACAACATTTGTCTTATGAGCCTTGAAAACTCCTAATACCAAATTGGCGCCGTTGCCAAATTCTAAGTAGATTTGAACTTTGAGATTTAGTCATTTGCTTGAGACTAAGTCATTTTAATTTTCTTAAGTTACTGATTCTCCTTCTTCACCTCCCTTTAATTTACAGGTGTATGAACTTGAGGAGCAGGGGTCCATCAAACCTAGTTCCAAGAGCCGCAGACATCAGAGCTTTAGAGAGAGAGTGTGCTAGAAAGAGAAGAGAAGAAGAGCAATAGTCTCACTTGCAGAGATTGGATACTGATATGGGAGACATACCTCAAAATGATGCCAACAACGTTCCACAAAACCAACAGCGAGCAGCTCGACCCATTGGCACTTATGACCACCCCAACATTCATGGTCATAGATTGGGAATCCGAGCACCAGCTGTAGCAGCCAACAACTTTGAGATCAAATCAGGACTCCTCAACGTGATCGAGAACAACAAGTATCATGGCTTGGCTCTAGAGGACCCATTTGATCACTTGGACAGGTTCGACAGCTACTGTGGGTTGTCAAAAACCAATGGTGTGTCTGAGGATGCCTTAAAGCTGAAGTTATTCCCTTTCTCTCTGGGGGATAAGGCACGACAGTGGGAGAAGTCTCTACCAAGTGACTCAATCACCACTTGGGATGACTGCAAGAAAGCTTTCTTGGAGAA
>NC_027750.1:44455532-44456122 GCF_000695525.1 Brassica oleracea var. oleracea
AGTGGTTATCAGCCTCGGAACAACCAGCAAGGCAGCTATCAGCCTCAACAAAACCCTCCTCCCGGTTTCAACAACAAAGGACAACAACCTGCCCAACAACAACCTACTACTTCTACCTCTACTCCTCCAGTCAGCAGCACTGATGCCCTACTAAAACAAATCTTGGAGTCTCAGACAAGAAGTGAGAAGCATGTTGGCTATGAGTTGAAAAACATTCACGCAAAGATTGATGGAAGCTACAATGAGTTCAACAACAAGTTCAGAACCTTGGAGAACCAGTTTGCTGCCATAAACACTCAACAAAATCACCAACAAGGTTCTTTACCTAGAAAATCTGAGCAAAACCCCAAGGAGACCATGAAAGCTATCACCCTCAGGAGTGGTAAGGAGTTACCTCAGAAAGCTCTCACCAAGGATGCTGAGAAACAAGGTGAGGGGGTTGCCATCAACATAGATGATGAAGTGGTGATTGTTGATGAGAAAATCAATGATGAAATCTTGGAGAAGATTGTGGAAGCGAAAGGTAAAGGAAAGGTTGGGGAAGAGAAGAAAACAGTGAAAGATGGTGAAGTTGTTGCTCCAGCAAGTGA
>NC_027750.1:44456391-44456568 GCF_000695525.1 Brassica oleracea var. oleracea
TATGGTATTTGATAGATGTCTCTGCGATTTGGGAGCTAGTGTCAGCTTGATGCCTTTATCTGTTGCTAAGAAGCTTGGTTTCACTCAGTACAAGAAGTTAAGAATGTCTCTGGTATTGGCTGATCGTTCAGTGAAATACCCGGTGGGAATCTTGGAGGACCTCCCCGTTATGGTTGG
>NC_027750.1:44459010-44459300 GCF_000695525.1 Brassica oleracea var. oleracea
GCTGGGAGCGACGTGATCAGAGCGACTCGGCTAAGTCGCTCGCGTTTTCTGTCTCCGGGGCTCGAGGATCGCTCTCGGAGCGACGTCTCGCAGCGACCACGTGAGGTCGCTCGCGTTTTCAGTTGATCAGAGCGACGTGACGCAGCGACCACGTGAGGTCGCTCGCGTTTTCTGCGACACAGAGCGACCCATCAGAGCGACCACTCCAGGTCGCTCCCGTGCCAGTCCAGGTAAGTCCCTCTTCGATTTTGTCCGGTTTAATTCGAGTTAACCAGCCCTAAACCTAACCG
>NC_027750.1:44459422-44459994 GCF_000695525.1 Brassica oleracea var. oleracea
ACCCACACCAAAAATCTCCTAACTTTCTCAATTCTCATCCAAATCTCTTAGTTCTTGTTTCTAAATCTAAGTTTTTGCCCCAACAGTCTATTCCTCACCACCCATTCCTCATTTCCTTCCATCCAAAGCAAGGTATTGTGTTTTTAAATTCAAATTCGTAGGTCCATGAACCCTAGAATTTGAAAATCAAAATGTGGTCATTTTCTTGCTTGATTGTGGTGAAATAGACTAGGGAAAGCTTATATATCAAGTTGGGTTGTTGAATTGAAGGTGGAACTGAGCTTAATTTGAACTTTGGCAAAATTAGGGTTCATGGATTTGGGGCTTTTCGAAATTGATCCTATTTGAGTGTGTTAGTGGGTGAGTTAGTATGTTAAGGTGTTGAAAGGTTTGATTAGAGAACCCTCTCATTCTAGAATAACTTTGATTATTGAATTTTACTTGTCTTGTAATTTTCACATGATGTAAAGATTGAGAATTGTGGTTTTTTACGTTCCTTCTTGAAGTTTACATTTGCAAAGTCAATCGACTTATCCCTTTCCAAGTTTTGTATTTCTCAGGTACAATGGTTA
>NC_027750.1:44460964-44462381 GCF_000695525.1 Brassica oleracea var. oleracea
GAGACTGTGTCATTTAAGTTTGGGGGAGGTACCAAGTATTTGATCATGTTTGCTTTGATGTTGTTTCATTGAGTCATGCATTGCATATCTATTTGCATATAAAAAAAATCATTTAGTTTGCATCATTTTCATTTCTAGGAGAGTCTAGAGCATATAGGTTGCATTCACTTGCATTGGGAGCAATGATTTTAAATGCCTTGTAAAGAACACTACTTTGCACCTGAGTAGCTTATGCACCTGAGGAGCTTATGCACCTCTCAAAAGGACTTGTATGCTTCGAGCCTTGAAAACTCTTCCTGAAACTTGTTGATTGCTGAAACTCAGTCTTTGAAGCCAACTACAACCTTATTTGAACTGAACGACCTTAATGCATCTTGCTCATGGTCTCTTGTGTACTGAATCATGGATATACACACTTGAGTTGTCACATCCTTTATGTCAATCTTTTTGACAACCTCTAGTGCTAGACCTCTCCCCAAAATCCCTTCCTTTGTTTAGGCCTTCATTGATTGATGAGTGAGGCCTTTTTCGGAAAGTCTTACATGCACATAATGTTGAGAGTATCGGGAACGACAATGCTTGATCTTCATTCTTGCTAGATTAGGCACATTATTGTCTAGCCATAGGATGGGGGTGAGTGTTGTGAAGTTCGATTTGGGAGTATGAGAAAGTTGAAGGAAAAGAGTGAAGTCTTGTGTTTAATTGACTAGTCTTTATGAGATAAGTAGAGAAACTTCTAGCTCGATTTGTGAAAAGTCTTGGCCCCCAAACAAAAACAAAATAAAAAATAAAAAAAAGAAAAGAAAAAGAAAAGGGGGCTAGCAAAGTTGTTTAGAGCTAAGATTTGTTTAGAAGTTAAGAAAATCCTTTATAGATTTCAAAGAAAAAGAGTTTTATGTGCAAAGTGTTCTTGGGGTCTTTTGGTGAGAGATGAGAGTTGGGTTCGACATTATGAAGTGATTGCATAACTTGTATATTTGGGAAACGGGTAGAACAATGGAGATTGAGCATTGTATGCATGAGTTCGTCCATTTCTTAGATATATTATGTGCAATGTCAAGGCTGCTCGTTTCGAGAGTAAACCACTTTAAAAGATCATGGATTTCGAACCTCTTGACCCACTTGAATAAAATCCTTCCCTTACTCAACCAAATGATTTGGCCCAATTGACCATTTGCAAGAATTCACTTGATGTTTTATGATTAATGAATGTGAGAGTTGGTTGAGATAGGCCTAGAGAAGCTAGAGCGTAATAAGAGAGTGTGCTCATCTTAGATTAGATGTTGAATCGAGTGCTAGTTGTGTTTCTTTTGGCTATGAGCTCCCACCTTCAAACCTCTCTCCCTATGAGTTCTAAAAAGTTCACTTGTGGACAAGTAAAAGAACAAGTTTGGGGGAGTTGATATCTTGCATATTT
>NC_027750.1:44463070-44475766 GCF_000695525.1 Brassica oleracea var. oleracea
ATCCCTCTGTATGATTAATCTGAAATCCAAAATGGGTTTAAGAGGAATCATGAAGAGTAGTGAGTAATCACCATTTGAATTCATGGGTTAGGAAGATTAAGGGTGATTAGGTTAGAGCTAGGATGTTTTAGAGTAGATCATTCCAAAACCTTGCTAGTAGAGTAATCATAATGCATCTTCTGAGTTAGCTTCTCAAAAGTTGATCTTTAGGCATTTCCCACCCAAAAGGTGTTCGATGAAATGCCTGAAACAACTCTTCTAAGCTTTTAGCATATTTTGCCAAAGACATTTGTTGTTAGAAATGCTAAGATAGCTTTAGACCTGTTAGTAATGATTTCTTCCATATTATTCAACCGAAGAGATTTGTTGTTTGAAATGTGTTAGTAAATGAACATTCATCTAGACATAGAGTTTGTTTAGAATCGTGTCTAAGCTTAAGGTTGATAGTTTGATTGTTCGTTTGCCATCCTTAGTTCGAAACTTGATCACCCAAGGTCTAATTCCTATGCCCATGAGTTCTCATTTCCTTAGTTAAGAAAGTCATCTCATTAACCGTTTTTATTATTCTGAAACTGCATTAGTAATAATCATTAGTTTAGAAAACCTTTAAAATCATCGGTTGCACTTAGATTAAGTAAGTACTTGCATTCTCAGTGCTTGAAATCCCTTGGAATTGGTTCGACAATCATTTATACTACAACATTTGTCTTAGGAGCCTTGAAAACTCCTAATATCAGGGAGTTGGAGGTGTCTATCCCTTTGGAGACCTATGGGACAGAAGATATGTGATCATGAAGATGAACGGAGCCTGTGGCTACCCCTTGTTTTGGCGTTCGGTTGGTAAGTTGCTTCGATGATCCTTTCTTAGAATAATGTCCGATTTTGGTGTTGAATCATGAAGTTTTCTTCTTTCTTTCTAGATGTGTCTCGCCCTGTTTCTTTTGTTGGAGAAGCATTGGTGAAGCTTGCGATGGGAATCCCTAGCGATTCCAGTGGGTGTCGTTTTTGACGAGTCAGGAGACCTTACGCCATAGCCGGATTTGGGGTGAGATCACTTGCTCTTTTTATTCTCTTGATCTTCATTCTGAACTCCTCCTTTTTATTTATTTATAGGAAGTGCCCTTTGTTTGTCGATATCTGCTGTGCACGATGATTATCATAAGGCTAAGACTTGGAGGAGGTATCTTCACTCTCCTTCATACCCATGATCGATTCTCCAGCGCATAGCTCGTCCTCTTTGTCAACAGCTCTCTCCACTGGTTCTCGCGGTAACATAGCAGTTGGTCCTCGTCAACGTTCTATGGGAAGTGATCTCCGTCGGTTGCGCGACGAAATTCCCCTACTCCGGGATCAGATACGAGACTCGATGATCCAGAAGGAGCTTGCCATTCAGAGAACCCGAGTATCGACTCGATGGGGGCTCATGAAGGAATGGTTGGAGAAGAATACCGACCACTAGAACCCTGAGGGGGAATATCGTTGATATTTACTCGTGGTCGGAGGAGGGGGCCCGCTGGGGGACTTTTGATTTACAACGTCTCCGCCTTCTGTGACCGGGCCCAGACCGTAATCTATTTTTAATATTCTGCTTTCTTTGCTTTGAACGAAAACTCTTTGTCATGGAATAATTGCCCTTCGTGGCTCCTTCTCTTTTGAATGTACTTTGGTTTTTGCACTTTGGTTTTCTCGGATTATCTTGATTTACTTCTAACATATTAGACTTCTTAGCTGTTTGCTAAGTTGAGCCTTTGCGTCAGGATTCCTTTGCTGCAGGGATGAGTCACATTCTACCCTTCGTAGATAGGTTGCTCGTGATCTTGTTTTGAAAAGATGATAGGCCCTTTTTTCAGGAACCGCAGGTTACTCTCAGGTTTACGAGGTGGACCCAGAGATTTTAGATGGAACCTGCAAGGTTTAACTTTGAACCCAGAGGTTTAAGTTTTCTAAAACATGGACTTGGAACCCGGAGGTCACATAAGGACCCGAAGGTTGTTTTTGGGAACCCGGGGGTTCTTCTCTAGATCATGAGATCGCATTAAGAACCCGGAGGTTACATGGGAATCCAGAGGTTTTCCTTTTGGATCCTGAGATCGTGTTTGGAAGCCGGAGGTTCTTTTTAGATCATGGGATCATATTTGGAATCCGGAGGTTTTTCTTTAGATCCTGAGATCGTATTTGGAACCCAGAGGTCACGTAAGGATCCGAAAGTCATCTTGGGAACCCAGAGGTTTCCCTTTTCGGATCATAAGATCGTATTTGGACCCGGAGTTCCCGTGGGAACCCGAAATGTTTGGTTTTTCATGGACCGTACTCCCCCTTCCTAGGCAAGACTACTACCGGTACCTGTTCGGATCTCGCATTCTGCCGCTCGGAAGCTGGCCACTATCGATTTCCTATGCTGCATGCTTCTTCTGCAGGAAGCCACTATCAGACATAGGGAGTGCCGGTGTGGATCTACCTGGTGTAGTGGATCAAGCCACTAGCAGGGATTTTAATGTGCTCCTGGAATTTTGCACTTTTGCTCCCTCTATTTCAAAGTACTTTTGCAATTATATCTTGTGTTCCCTGTATTGTGTAGCACGTACTGTTTTAATACATGTACTTTTCACATGTGGTACTATAGGGACCCCGATGCGCCTTAGGCTGCACCGGGGTTTAGGTAGTTTTGACAGCATACTCAGGCTTGTGCAGACCCATTCCTGCTTTATGTCTCATACCCATTTATTTTTCCATGGACGTGCCACTTTTTTGGTAAGGGTTGGCCATGATCGGAGGTCTCTTGGGACCTGATCCAGCTCTTATGCCCCTTTAAGTATAGTGGTTTTCCTACTACTCTAATAGTCAGAACTATTTTATTATATAAGCTTTGTCCGTAGACGTTTAGCATACATAGGAGTAGGAAACCATAGTGCTTAAATTGGATATAGTAAAGCAATAGAAATCATGATCTGGAGATCGTTTTTAGAAATCATAAGCTTTGAGGTGTAAGGCGTTCCAGCAGTTGGGTTGTATTTTACCTTTGCTATCTTGCAGCCTGTAGGGTCCTACTCCCCGCACCTCGATTATCTTATAGGGTCCTTCCCACCCGGGGGGCGAGTTTCCCTGCTGCTTTCTCTTTGGTGTTGTCACTTACTCGTCGCAGAACCCAATCCCCTTGCTGGAAGGTCCTGGTTCTGACTTTCTTGTTGTAGTTCTTGGCGACATCTTGCTGGTAGGACCAGTTTCTTAGTCGAGCAGCTTCTCTCCTTTCGTCGAGTGGGTCGAGGCTCAGTGACATCAGTTCATCATTCTCTTCTTGAGAGGTAGACCCTGGGACCGTTGTTCTCACGTGCATTTCCGTGGGTATTATGGCCTCAGTACCGTAGACCAGCGGGTAGGGAGTTCCTGCGTCGCTGTCTTGGGCGAGGTCCGGTAGGCCCCGAGGACTCCATGTAGTTCTTCTGTCCATTTCCCGTGAGAACCCTCCAATCGCATCTTCAGAATGTTAACCACGGTCTTGTTCGTGGATTCGGCTTGTCTGTTGGACTGGGGGTGTCGGGGTGTAGCGAAGGTGAGCTTTATGCCCCAGTCCTTGCAAAACTCCTTGAAGTTGTGGCTTGTGAACTGGGGTCCGTTGTCGGTGACAATCTCTTGTGGAACCCCAAAGCGGGTGATCATGTTCGTCCACATGAACTTTTGGATCTAAAGGTATGTTATTCGGCTGAGTGCTTCTGCATCAACCCATTTCGAGAAGTAGTCAGTTACTACCGGGAGGAAGACCTTTAGCCCCGACGCTGTAGGGATTTTTTCCACTTTATCCATGCTCCACTTTCTGAAGGGCCATGGTGAGCTTATGGATTTGAGGTTTCCCGGAGGGAGTTTGGAAACTGGAGCATACCTTTGACACTGATCGTAATGTTTAGCTTGCTTGTTGGCGTCTGCGGCCATCGTGGGCCAATAGTAGCTTGCCCTTCAGGCCCTTAGCACCAGGCTTCTGCCACTAGAGTGCAATCCACGGTCTCCCTCATGTAGTTCTACGAGGATCCTAGCAGCTTCTCCGGGAGTGACACATATCAGGTACGGGCCGGAGAAGGACCTTTGATATAATTTCTCTTGGGAGATGCAATACCTTACAGCTTCCTTCTTGATATTTCTGCTATCATTGCGGTCTTCCGGGAGAATGTCATTCTCTAAGTATCGGATTACGGGGGTCATCCAGGTTTCTTTCTCTTCGACAGCGGAGATCTCTTCGTATTGCGATTCCTCCAGGGTGGCTGGCCATTGAAGCACGAGCAAGGGGATGCTCATCTTGCTATTTGTTTCGAGAGCGGACCATAGATTGGCCAGAGCATTGGCTTGCGAGTTCTGCCCCCTAGGAATTTGCGTGAGGTTGCAGCTCTTGAATTTCTTGGTGAGGCGTTGGGCGATCGCCAGGTATTGGATCATGCTGCCGTCCTTTGCTTGATATTCTCCCTGCGCTTGGTTGATTATCAGCTGGAAGTCGCTGAAGAACTGGATGTTCTCTGCACCCATTTGATGGGCGAGTGTCCGCCCTGCTATTAAGGCCTCGTACTCGCTCTCATTGTTGGTTGCCTTGAACTTGCACCTTACGGCTCTTGAGGCCGTATTTTCTGTCGACGAGGTAAGTATTATTCCTACTCCAGCTCATGTAACATTGTTGGACCCATCTACATGTAGGACTCATTCTCCCTCTTCTTTTGTTTCGCTTCGGAGGCGTACTTCTTTATCCAGACCTGGGAGCAAGATGGGGGAGAATTCGGCCACAAAGTCCGCTAGGACCTGTGAGTTTATAGCCGTAGCTGGTCGAAAAATTACGTCGTATTCCCCCATTTCCACAACCAATTTTGCTAGGTGTCTGGAGACTTCAGGCTTGTGGAGGACCAGTTTTATGGGGAAGGAAGTGACGACCATGATTGGGTGAGCCTGGAAATAAGGTCGTAGCTTGCATGCAGCGACTATCAAGGCTAAGGCCAGTTTCTCCAGATGGCTATAACAGGTCTCTGTGTCTAGGACGGCCTTACTCACATAGTAGATTGATAGCTGCTTGGTCCCTTCCTCGCACACCAGTACAGCGCTTACTGCATGTTCCTAAACTGCTAGTTATAGCAGTAACACCTCGCCGAGCAATGGCTTGGATAGAAGAGGAGGAGTGGTGAGGTAAACCTTGAGTTCATGGAGAGTGGATTCACACTCTTCCGTCCAGTGGAAATACTTTGGGTTTTTGAGGGTCCCGAAAAAGGCGTGAAACTTGTCGGAGAGCCTAGAGATGAACCTGCTCAAGGCTGCCATTCTTACTGTTAGCTTTTGGACTTCTTTGACGTTCCTCGGGGAAGGGATCAACTGAATGACCCTGATTTTCTCCGGATTGGGTTTGATGCCCCGATGGGTCACGATATATCCGAGGAATTTCCCGGAACTGACACCGAATGAGCATTTATCTGGATTGAGCTTCATGTTGTACTTTCGGAGGTTGGAGAAAGCTTGCTGCAGATGAGATATGTGGTCTTCGGCCTCCAGAGATTTGACCAGCATGTCGTCGATGTAGACCTCCATGGTCTGCCCAATCTGACCTGCGAACATCATGTTTACCAGCCTTTGATAGGTTGACCCGGCATTCTTTAAGCCAAAAGGCATGACTTTATAACAATAGATCCCTCTGGAAGTCATGATGGATGTCCATTCTTGGTCTTCTGGATGCATGAGTATCTGATTATAGCTGGAGAACGCGTCCATGAAGCTCATTAGCTGATGCCCGGCCGTGGCGTCGACCAATTTGTCGATGTGAGGCAGAGGAAAAGGGTCATTTTGGCAGGACTTGTTGAGGTCTGTGAAATCTATGCAGACTCGCAACTTCCCATTCTTCTTCTTGACTATGACCACTTTGGCTAGCTACTCCGGATATTGCACCTCGCGAATGAACCCTGCGTCGAGCAGACTTTTGATCTCGTCGTTGATGATTGCATCCCTTTCAGGAGCAAACTTCCTCCAATTTTTTAACAGGCTGGTGTAGGGGATCTACTTGCAGCTTGTGCATAATGATCTCCAGATCAATCCCAGGCCTGTCTGTGTGGGACCATGCGAAGCAATCGAGTTACACCTGAGGAAGTCTATTAATCTCCTTCTTAATCCCTCGGTTAGCTTGGAGCCGACCTTGAGGTGTCGGGTCTGGTCCCCTTCGATCAACGGTACATCGTCCATTTCTTCAACCTCTGGTTCCTCGGTGTGTCGAGCCGGAGGGTTGCTCTGTAATTGCTATAAGACCTTGGTCTTTCCCATCAGAGTAGTCTCGTAGCAGGAGCGGGAGTTTCTTGGTCTCCTTTGATTGCTCTTATGCCCCATGGTGTTGGGAATTTCATCATCTGGTGAAGAGTCGAAGGGACGGCTCCCATGTCATGAATCCAGGGCCGTCCCATGACCATGTTGTAAGATGATTGGCAGTCAATGACGAGGAACTTGGTTGACATGTTAATCCGTTCAGGGTATAAAGGGAGGATGACTTCTCCAGCAGTCTGTTTGACTTCTCCATTGAATCCTATGAGTGGGGTTATTCTCCGTGTCAGACCGCTTTCTTCCAGCCCCAGATCTTGATATGCGGCTTAAAAGATGATATTGCCGGATCTCCCATTGTCTACCAATATCCTCTTTACTAGGCAATTCGCTAGAGTGAGCTATATTACCAAGGTGTTGTGATGTAGGGCTAGGACCTTCTTTTGCTCCTTGGCATTGAAGCTTATTTCATCTGTACCCAGAAGCAGGCGTTTTGGCTTGGCTGCCTCTAGGCCGTGCTTGGCGTTCCAGGTGCTTTTCTTCGCGGCCGCATGGCTTATGCTGCAGATTTTCGAGCCTCATGATATGACGTGGATTATTCGGTCATGTCGAGGTGGCGAGGCGGGAACAACTTCAGTGGGCTTCACGGACGTCTCTTTGTTTAGATGGTCTTGGCATTCTCGGAAAGGAATTCCCGGAGGTATCCTTTCTTAAGTAGTTTGTTGATCTAGATCATTAGTGCGACGCAATCCTCCGTTTTGTGACCGTGGTCGTGGTGGAAGTCGCAACAAAGACCAGGATTCTGAAAAGAATCGGGTGTTTTCATCTTCTGACGCCACTTGACCTGTTGGCCCATCTGCCTCAGAACATTGACCAGTTCCGGCTGTGAGATAGAGAGGTGAGAGATGTCCGGCCACGTGGACACTGCCATCCCTTCTGCCTTCTCGGTCGGTCGGTTCTGGTATCTGCCCCGGTTTCTGTTTCTGGAATCCTTTATTGGTCTTGGAGAGGGTCTCTCGTCTCGCTCGTTTCGGTCCGGCCTGACCACCTTGGGGTCTTGCTTTTGCTGTGCCTTAGCACGAATTGCGACGTCTTCATCCCATTTTACATGTGCCCAGGCTTGGGATAGCACATCTCCCATGGTCTTGCCCCGGTATTTGGTTAGCTCCTTGTAGAGGTCCACATCAGGGAACAAGCCTCTCTTGAAGGCATATATTGCAGTAGGGACATATCATTCAGGAATGGCCACCTTATCTTGATTGAAGCGGGCTATATAGCCTCGCAAGGGTTCAGCCCGATGCTGGAGGATGTCATACATGCCATCTGAAGTTTTCTCCAGGTTTCTACTGCTAGCGAACTGCTCCAGGAATTTGTCGCTAAGGATCGCAAAGGAGGATATGGACCTGGAAGGTAGGTTGATGTACCATTGCAAGGCGGGTCCAATCAGGGTTGAGCCGAATCCGTTGCACATAGTAGCTTCGCGCGACTCCTTCGGGAGTGCTACGCGAGCATCCTTTGTCTGTATTGGGCGATATGGTCATCTGGATCGCTGGTACCATCATACACCTTTATGCGGGGAAAAGAAAATTTCCTCGGCATCTCAATCAAGGTGATCTCCTCCGTGAAAAGAGTATTGGCGTAGGAGTCGGGATTGCTTTTCTGTATCGGGGGAGCTACCCCTGGGAGCCTTTCCACCATGGATTGCATGGTGTCGAGCCTCTTGGAGAACTTCCTTGTCGGGTTCCGATTCGGATTCGCTGTCTTCTACGTCGTAGGTCTGAGTACCTTTAGCCTTCTCGTGCACTTCTCTGTCTCTGTTCGACGTCGTAAGCGGGCGAGTTGTGTCTCCTCCGGAATTAGGTGTCTCCAGAGTTGGCATGGGTCGGATCTGACTCCGAAAGCGACGCTTCTTGTTACTTGCCGTGTTGAGGGCTTGGTTTTCATCTCGGAGGGTAAGGTTCTCTGATTCGAGCTGGTTGAGCTTCTCGGCGCTCTTCTCTAGTTGCTTGGAATGTTCGTCTAGCTTCTTTTTCAAGCTTTGGACTTCTGAAGAGAGCTCGGGATTCTCCATAATCTCTTCTCGAGCCCTATGCAGCTCGGTTACTTGGCTTTGTAGACCGCCGAGTTGCCTTTAGAGCTCGGCTTCTCTTTGGGTAGCTCGTTATGCTCATCCACCGCCATTGTCACGTAGTTAGATTACTCCCCTCCTTCTAGCGCCACACTGTTAAGGGATTTTTGTGTAGGGTCTTTGTGAGTACCACAAAACGATGGATAAGCCTTCCCGTTTGCTGAGGGTGAACTACATGTTCGTTATCTGGGTCTCCCTCTCATGACTCAGACGATGAGAAAGCAAGATTATTTTCCTCTTTTGGAAAAAATCAGAAACATGATAAGTTCTTGGACGTTTAGATTTTTTTCCTATGTAGGACGCCTTCAATTGATCAAAGCAGTTTTGATGAGCATTGTCAACTTCTGGTCAGCTGTTTTTTCGTATCCTAAGCAAATGCATAAAGGAGGTGGAACAAATTTGCTCTGCATTTCTATGGACATGGCCCGAGCTCAAAACCAAAAGTGCTAAAGTAGCGTGGAAAGATGTCTGTATGATTAAAAATGAAGGTAGACTAGGGATAAGAGATCAAAAAGAAGTTAATAAGGTATATAGGCTTAAGCTTATTTGGAGAATGTTATCAGGTGAGTCGTTGTGGGGTAAATGGATAAGATTCAACCTGCTTTAAGGGCAAAAGTTTCTGGGAAGTGAGCTCAAAAATGCATGTTGGTTCTTGGATGTGGAGAAAGACGTTGAAATTGAGTGATGTGGCTAAGTCTTTTTATAGGAAAGAATTGGGAAATGGTAGGCATACCTCCTTCTGGTACGCTGATTTGTTGGGAGAGAGAGGCATTATTGATATGGGTATTAAAAGGGGAGCTATGATTGAGGAAGCATTCTCAAACACTCGGAGAAGAAGAAGACATCGAACATGATTACTAAATGACATTGAATCAAAGCTGACCATAACTGCAAGGAAGCTAAGCTCTGTGAATGATGATGTCAGTTTATGGAGAAGTAAGTCGGGATTTAAGCAGAAATTCTGGATTCATGAGACTTGGATGTTGCTGAGGGAGACTAAGATGCAATGCTCTTGGGCTCGTGGTATTTGGTTCTCTTAAGCTACGCCAAAGTTTTCTTTCATGGCTTGGTTATCGACGTTGGATAGAATGTCCACTTTGGATGGAGTTGCTAAGTGGAACCATGGTATTGACACAACGTGTGTCCTCTGCAAGAATGCTCCTGTATCGAGAGACCACCTTTTCTTTGAGGGTTCCTACTCCTCTCAGGTTTGGGAGCATATTACCAAAGGAATATTGTGAAGCTCCTATACAAATGTTTGGTCTGAGACTTGTGAGAACCAAAATTTGCACTGTCGATTTTCGTTTAAATTAGGAAAGTTAGGAAAACCATAATTTCCCAGAGGTCCCGGATATCTGCTAAACCACACGCCAAACAATCATAAACACGAAAATATAGACGAAAAATATGAGAATTAAAAAGAGAGCAAAAGGTGTCTTATTCCAAACCTTCATATGAGCGTTACAACAAGGTAGGAGCCATGGCTACAAGAGCTGTCGGCGAGATCCCTAGTTCTAGCAACCTAAGACTGTGGAAACCTAGTTGAGTCGCAGCTCGATAACAGAAACAGAAACTTGCCTAAATGCTCTAAGTGCTAAGTTTGCTGTGAAAAAGTTCTCTCTCTGTGCCTCTCGCCTTGGAATCCTTATATGCTCCCTCCATGGTCGGTTTATGCTTTCTCTTTCTGCCCTTAAGCCGACTTATCATCTTGCGGAAATATTCCATTTTTTTCGATCTTCATGATTATCTTCAGAAACTTGACATTTATCTTCGAAAAATTGACATTTATCTTTCCCTGTGGACAAAGCGTAAACCGTCATAGTGTAAGTGGGCTTCTTTCCCGGTTAAAATTGTAAGTGAGCTTCTAGTTATGTTTTAGGCCTCTTTGGGCCGTTTTTAGACTCAACGCGTTTGTTACGATTTTTTGGCAAAAACAAGTTTTCGCAGTTTTTATCGTAAAGTCTCAACGATAACTCCGATCGAGGTGGAGTGAGAGGTGGTACAGACGTGGTTCATAAGAGATAGCATTGAGGAGTAGGCAAGAATGCACGGATTCGTAACATCCTGGTCATCATACATCATTCAGCGTTCGGGACTAACTGGTCGGCATATGGCGACCCGTTCGGTTAACGGACCGGTCGCCGTATGGCGACCAGAATTGACGTTTGACCGGTCGCCATATGGCGACCGGTTCGTACACTCGACCGGTCGCCATATGGCCACCGGCTTGGATGCTCGAACGGTCGCCATATGGCGACCGGTTCGTCTGCTCGACTGGCCGCCATATGGTGACCGGTTCGTCTGCTCGACTGGCCGCCATATGGTGACCGGTTCGGACGCTCGAGGTGGAGTGAGGGGTGGTACAGTCGTGGTTCATAAGACCGGGCGACTGGCCGCCATATGGCCAGCGGCTTGGATGCTCGACATATGGCGACCCGATCAGTTAAAGGACCGGGCGCCGTATGGCGACCGGATTGGACGTTCGACCGGTTGCCATATGGCGACCGGTTTGGATGCTCGACCGGTCGCCATACTTGGATGCTCGACCGGTCGCCATACTTGGATGCTCGACCATATGGCGACCAGTTTGGATGCTCGACCAGTCGCCATATGGCGACCGGTTTGTCTGCTCGACTGGTCGCCATATGGCGACCAGTTCGGACGCTCAACCGGTCCCCATATGGCGACCGGGTTGGATGCTCGACCGGTCGCTATATGGCGACGGATTCGTCTGCTCGACCTGTCGCCATATGGCAACCTTTTCGGACGCTTGACTGGTCGCCATATGGCAATCGGTTCACGTGCTCTACCGGTTGTTCTCTTGAGCGTGTTTTCAGACAATTGGTGCTAGATTTGGTGTTGCGGGTAAGACTATTTAAGAATTTATCGTAGAAGTCTTTGTTAAAGGTTTTTAAGAAAATTACTTTTCCGAATAGTTTTTTTCGGAGGACATTCAGGCGTTAATTCCATCGTGACCGTTTTTGACCCCAACAAGACTCTGATTCTTATAACTGATGAGACTTTGGAAAAGAAGAGTATGTTCTGTGTTAGATATGCATTTCAGGCGGTTTTGTATGCGTTTTGGAGGGAACGAAACAAGATTAAACTTGGAGATAAGATTTTGCCGTTGTCAGCACTGAAGAGAATGATTGATAAGGTGATTCGAAACAAGATTAGCCTGATGAGAGCAATGGGAGTTAAAGGAATGGAGGAGCTTATGCAATTTTGGTTCTGTACTAGCATGTGAATATTTCTAAAGCTTTCATAGTTATGGTAGTAATTGAGTTTGAAAGTTGTACTTCATGAGATAAAGGTTGCACTTGTTGTACAAAATTTTTTTTGATGAATAAAATTTAATATTCATTAAAAAAAAAGAACATGTAAAGAGAAACCCGATTGAAGAACACAAACCTAATTCATTCGTAGTTCACGCTATCAACTAACCAAGCCAACAACACATATAACAAACCCTAATCAATCAGTCAATTGAGGAACATGTAAAGAGGAACCCGACTGAAAACACAAACTCGACGGAGAACACAAATACAGAGACACAAGACGAAGGAGTTCCACCTGAAGAGAGACTTGATATTACCGGTATTACCGGTCACTGGTCTCTCTGCTGATTTCACCGAGAATCTCTAAATCGCCTTTGAAGTCGCGTTTGGAAAGAGAGAAAGAGGCAGAGAGAAAGAGGCAGAGAGAACATAATCTTGTTTTTGGTCAAAATTTGGGGCTTTTGTTTTTTTTTTCTTTTATTTCTAATTAAGTTTTTAATATATAAAACTAGTTTTAATTTAATTTTGTTTGATTAATCAGTGGGTAATTTTGGATTTAACACAATTATTATACTATAGGGACGAACTAATGTTGGTTTTATACTAAGAGGACAAATAATATGTTTTTTCATTCTATTTTGGTAATTTCCCCTAATTTATATAGTTTTCAATACATTATTTTGTTCATATGTATGATCATGTAGTATTTGTATTATTCTTGTAGCTAAATTTTTTTTGTTAAAAAAGAGAATTATTAATATTTTTTACTAATATTTTTTTATCGTTAGTGAACTAAATTGTTAAAACCACTTTACATATGCATTTTTCCTGACTGAATGATTTAATTTTTCCAATCGGATTTGCTTAGTTTAGTTGGTCAAGGAGAGTTGTGGGATCAATCTGGTTACCCTCTCTTTGCTGATTGTTTTCCTGGAAAAAATTTATGCCATTTGGTTATCTCTATTCTCTGTACCGTTATGCTGGATTGATTTCTCCGTCGGGGCGAACTGATTGATCGACTCT
>NC_027750.1:44475936-44479906 GCF_000695525.1 Brassica oleracea var. oleracea
GGGCAACCTCTTTGGACGCTAGACTCCTTGCTGAGCTTGGTTATAGGTTCCATGCCTTGTAACCATCTCAGTGGCTGTTCTAAATCTTGAGTTTCCAGCAGGTTCTGTAAGCTTAAACTCGTCTAGTCTTCCTTAGCCAATCTTGTAAGAGTGTAAGGTAAGTCTAGTGTTCAGATTGATGATTTATGGTTGTCTGCGATTGCATCATTAAATTGTTGTGAATATTCATTTGAGTGTTTATGTAAAGACTCTTGCTTATCCAATGAATTATGATGTGCTTAACTTGCTTGAACACACTGAATATTATGAAACATATATTCATTGAGGTTTGTACCGAATTTGGTGATCTTCATTACCAACCACTGAGTGATATAATATTTATAAGGTTAAAATATAAATTAATGATCATGTGAAGTATTTTTCTATACTCGCTTCCCATGATTCCCTTGTGAATTGTGAACCGTGACTTGCTCGTTGCGTGGTGGCTTGTGACAGATTAAGAGCATGAGACACAGATGAATAGATTCAATACGTATGGTGGAATTTGTAGATCAAGAGCACAACGACGATGGAATTTGTAGTTCTTATCTTCCAAATTACTAAATTATATAACCAACAAATAATACTTGGTCGGCAGATTCACCTCCACCACACACCATGGCAACGATCATCTGTGTACTTAAATTGAAAATTCCATAGAAATTACATTGAAATTAACAGTAGAACGTTGTTTCATACAAAACAAAATAAAGTTCAAAAAAATATTCATGAAATGGTAGGAATTTACCATTCCGGCTATTCATTAATTTCACTTAATTATTGTTTTAACATTAGGGCTTATTATTATACCCATGACAATTTTATTTTTTCGGGAAACCATATTTCCAGAAATCTACCTACAAAGGTAAAAAGAATGAAAATAGATTCACAATAAATAGCCACAGGCGTATGCAAATATATTAGTCAAAGGAAACCCTAGAATAATACTTGTTATGAAATGTGGTATATATGATTCTAAGCCGTGGCGGCAAGCTTAGCGAGAACACCCACGGCGATAGAGTTGATGTAAGTGCAAGGCTCCGTGTAAGCAGAGGTCCACCGGAAATCTTGGAAATTATCTTGACGGTCGGGTCCTCCCACGATGGCTCCTGTCAACTCGTTAGCGTTAGGCTGGTTCTTGTTGAACCATTTCACAAAGCTCATTGGGCAGCTTAATGGCTCGTTGCCTTCAGCCACTGGAACCGAGGCTCCTCTGTGGTGGGCTTGCATTGGCGGGTTTGGTCCGAATCCAACCATGTACGATCTTCCTTTTGGGTTATGCCCTAATATGTAGTCAATCTGAAACGTGCAAAGGCATAAAGAAATTCAGGCCATTTTCTATTGTTTCGTGCGAACTACAAGCATTTCCTTGCATCTACGTTGTAGTATATATATATATATTACGAATCACTTCATAAGTGAAAAAAAACATGTGAAACTTCCAGTTCCTAAACAGGTGTGCCCGTATAGTGGTCTAACGTATAACTCTTTATACAAACTATGATTGTTTACTTGTAAGGACACAAAAAAATCAAACGAAAGAGTAAAGAATATTTAAAAGAAAAAAATATTACTTGTTTTTTCGCGAAGGCCATGAGATTTGTTGAATCAAATTGTTTGCTTCCGCAAGTGATCTTTTGGTTGTGTTTCTGGAGAATATCGGCGTAGGCCGAGAACAAGAAGGCTGTCGCCGTGACATATTGAGTGTTCGCTCCATCCCTCAAGTGAATCAGACCACCTATTATTAATAAATAAGATCACGCTGTGAATCAAAATATAAATATGTTTATAATGTATGTTAATATATGTAGGCAGTACCTGGGGTAGTGAACACTTGGTGGTACTGACTCTCCGGGATATTTGAGCAGATGAAACTATCAGCTTGTTGTTTATATAGATCAAGTCCTTTTGCGCCTTCGAATATCATCTGCATATATATACATAAATACCCATATCTATGCATGAACTTGTTTCACCAAAACAAACTTTAATTGTGGCCATGTGTTACCTCAAGAATGAGGATCTGCGCACCGGCGTATTTGAGATCCCAGCTAAACTCAGCGACGTAAGCACTTATGGCTTCAAATTTGAGATAGCTAAGGTACACCTCAATCCTTGTTGCTTTGTATAACCATGTTGCCGCCCATAGTAACTCGTCCTTCAGATTTGTGTCAAAATTGATATCAATTACAGTGTGAACAAAAACATATTAAAAACAGAGAAAAAAATTGATATTTGGAAGAGAAAATGCTTTGGAAGTTATAGTTTTGAGATTTACGTTGTAACCAGAGTTAGAACAGTAGAAAGGGCATGCTCCATCGTATGTACCCTTGTGGCTCTTGGCTAGCTTGAAGAGCTACATATTGAATATTTATATATCTTTAGTTTATTTATTAATGTGTATGTGTGAAAATATGTATATATTGATAAGCATACCAATTTGGCTTTGTTGAGGAGCTGGCGGGAGTACATGTGGTCTATGTGGCGGAAAACGATGGAGGAAGCAGCCAGTGCAGCGGCAGTTTCGGCCGCGATTTCTGTGCCAGGATCTTTATCACTTATCTCCAACACCGTCCTTGGCGTTTGCATGTTCTCAGGCCTCGCCCAACACTTGTGATCCGCGTTCGGATCACCAACCTATATGATCATATATTCATAGGCGCACAACCATTATAATTAACTAGGAAATGAGCACTTTCATCTTTGTTTCTTTTTGAAAAACTTCCACTTTCATCTTTCTTGCATGATGCAAATTGATGAAACAATGGAGTCTTTCCATTCCAGACGTAAAACAATGTTTGGTATATCTTAGAATCATATTTAGAAAAATAGGTTTAAAATGTCTACATGTTTCTTAAATACATATTTGGTTCGGACCTGAACATAGAGGTGGTTCTCGCGAGAAGCACATTTGAGTAAATAATCCGTTCCCCAACGGATTGCTGCACGAGTGTTTTCGAGCTCTCCAGCGGCATGGAGTTCTTTTTCATAGTTAATGGTGGACCAAGCCAGCGTTGTTATCGTGAACGCCATTGGAAGACCATATTTCACATTGTCTCCTGCGTCATAGTACCCTCCCGCCAAATCTACCTATACAGATACACTCATATTATTAGATTATGTTGGTAATGAATCTAATAAATATAGCACAAAAACTTACATTTGCGAGTTTGCCATCATCAAGAGCCGAATCACCTCTCCACGGAACCCTATTGTTAGGAGGAAGTTTGCCTGATCTTTGAGCCTCCAAGAAGATTAGGGATTTGGTTAAGGCTTCCTTGTAATTAATGATAGTACCATTCACACATACAATGCTTATGAGACCCAACAATATAGCCCTAATCACAACATTTCTTCTTCCTTTATCCCCATGACTACCCATATTTTCAAAAGTTTCTTTTTGTAATAAAAATAGAAACTCTTTATATAAGAAGTGATCACAGAAAAAAAAACTGAATATTTTTCCCTTTTTTATAAATTTATTACAACAACAAAAAAAACGAAAAGAAATTGCAGACTTTCCGTTTTTTCTTGTTTTCTTTATTTATTTATTTTTTATGCTTCTTCTACCTCAGGTTTTATATTGGATTTCAGATTGCGCAAAATTTAGGGACTTAAAATAGAATTTTCTTGGAAAGTTAAGTATAGATTTACTAATCTTGACTTAGGTATTCATATCCATTGGTCACTATTTTGTGTTTTTTGTTTCATTTTCTTTTCTAATTTTTGTAATCCTAAAAAAAGTTTTCAGATTGTTCGTTTTCTCAATTAATTTATAAATCATACATTGCTCCTCCTCCATCACTCGTCACCGAGACTACATCACTACATCCCTCGGGATAATATGCTCCTACATCACTCTTCACTGACTCAGTACATTATCCTTTTGTCAAGTTTGGAGGAAACCTAAGTAGCATAATAGTTTCTCTCG
>NC_027750.1:44479988-44482503 GCF_000695525.1 Brassica oleracea var. oleracea
TCCTAATAGTTACATGGAAATATATTTTAGGTGATCTCGTAATCACCTAGATCTCCTAATACCCTTCCGCAAGTTGATACGTGTTACCACGTATGAGATTGGACAATCATCAAATCGTCTTTATGGTGTTTATACCCCACCATAGGGTCATCAGTGGCGTTATACCTCGCCAAGGTCATTCATTCAGTGAAGAAAACCGTAGTAGTTGCGTCTCTTCATTGTCTCATGCAACCAAGTGAACTGAACGAACCCTTCTGATTCATGCTCAAAGTACACAGCAACATCATCAAAACATCACTCCGTCGGATCCGTATATATCCATCGGAATCTTCAATCTTAAATGATCTTCGTGACCGCCATCAGACTTGTAGTAGATAGATAATCACATGAAGATCTGAAAAAAATATTTCACAAGTGAATATGAACGGACCGTCAATGACCCATGCTCATAATCCACATAGTGAGTGTCTTTAAACATTGAAATACATAGCCATCTTGTAGTATGAGACTACGTATCTTTTCTTCTTCCTTTGGATCTTTTGCTCTGATACCATGTCAAGTTTGGAGGAAACCTAAGTAGTGTAATAGTTTCTCTCGTCTTATTAACTTAGCCAATAGGTTTATTTATACAAATACATAACTTGTCTAGCAAGTTCTTTACATAATAAAATAGGAAGTCTAACTTATAAATTAATTCTAACTTTCCTAATAGTTACATAGAAATATATTTTAGGTGATCTCGTAATCACCGAGATCTCCTAATACCTTTCTTGGTGAAATGATTATATTAAATTAAATTTCGATTTTAGTCAAAAAAATAAAAAATTAAATTTCGATTAGAGGATATATACAAATAGAGGCCGATTTTTTGTCAATGAGTGTAAATTAGTTTTTACATAATTAAAAAACAGAACATTGAAAGTATGTTGAACGCTTCAAATCATGAATGGTTTTATTTATCGAACACAAAAGAAGATACTAAACGTGACCTCTCCAAACAGAAGAATTGGTGATAAAGGTCTCTTTATTAATTAAAAAGACGTTATTATATTGGGCTAACTCGAGATGGGAGAGACCAAAAGACATTCTAGAATTTTATTTGATGATTGAGTTGGGTTAAGATATCGATGGTCTGATGAGAAGAGAACATTTAGAATTTAATAGCCTCACCGAATCCATTAAGTGAAAACTCAAGATTTTTACCATCTCTGAAACGAAATGATGGGGTCAAAATCTTATGACTTTGAGAATGTAAAGAATATGAACTATCCCTTAAAATGTGAACTAGCCATTTTTAATAAAAACCTGAATGGGTATTTATATCTTTTGTTTAATTATTATTATTTTTTTAAAAAATTATTATTATTTTTTAAATCAGATCACTCAAATTTGGTGAAACCCGATAAAAACAAGGTTGTTTCTCTTTTCTAAAACACTTATCATGATCATATGATACATTGTTGGTTTTTATTTTATATTTTGGTACAACTTGATATAACTAATTCAAAATATATAGTTCAACTATGTACAAAACAACATATTTACCATATATTCTATTTAATACTAGGAGGATGTCCGCGCTTCGCGCGGAATATTGTTTTATTATTGTTAAGAGTATGATTTTTTGGATAATGTAATTTTATTGTCGTTTTTATTTGTTAAGAGCATTCTTATTCAAAAAAACAAACACAAAATATATTAATATATTTTGTGTTTGTTTTTTTGAATAATTTGTTTTTGTGTGTATAGTACTTGTTAGTAGTGAAGTGAGCCTCTAACGTAAAAGAATATTTAATTTCAATAACTTTGTATATACGCATTTGTTGATTCTAAGATTAACGGTTTCAGCATCAAAATTGTATTTTATTTTATTTTTTTAATTATAACTGTGTTTTTTGCCCTATCCCCGTATTTTGACCTTGAGCTGTCACCGTCTATGTATTTCGTTACCTTTCTGGTGTGCGATACTTCTCAACATCACCGGAAAAAGATTCACCTCTTTCTCTTGTTCTTCCTTCTCTTCTTCACCTGTGAGATTATATGGTATTTGTTGTAGATCAGGTTTATGAGTTTTCAGTTGTTCGGTTGATTCTCACGGCATTGTAGGCTGTTCCAATCAATATTGACAGGTTCTCTTTTTCCTTAGATTTCAGCTGATGTTTAGAACTTTGTTTCTTTGGTTGGGCCAGAGCTTAGTCGTCTTTGATGTTGTATTCATCGTTGTTGGCTTACCGTCAATAGTGTCTCTGTTCGTCTTGGTTTTCAAGATCTATTTTTCGTGTTCTGATTTATATGCTTTCTTTTATAGCTCGAGGACGGTTCCATAGTTTGCTGATTTCGTTTCGTCCCTCTTTCCCTCTCTATCTCGCATCTCTTTGCAGCTTTCATCGCATCTATGGTGGCTCTCCCTTTCACCATGTTTGCCACTTCAGGTTTGTATAATGTTTTCGTTCGTGTATGCTATGTGGGTTTGGAAGGTTATTTATGGTCTCAAGTTTCTGATTTCTCAGTGGTT
>NC_027750.1:44482586-44483554 GCF_000695525.1 Brassica oleracea var. oleracea
AGTGCTTTGTGGTTTTGCACTTGCATGGTCGTCTTGTATGTTCTTGTTTAGTTTGTGAGGTGTTTCTTACCTTTTAGCTACTGGTTGTGATTCCGGTGCTTTAGGCATATATCTTCCTGCTTCTTGGTGGCTTTGGCCTTTCGATTATTATTCTTCCTTTGGCCCGATTTCTTGGTTATTTGCGTTGATGCTCTAGTTTCTTATTCTTAGTTTGATTATCTTATGATATTAATAGTGAAATAAATATATAGTTTGTAAATAAAATAATAAAAATTAGTAAAAATAATAAAATGGTGAAAGTTTATTCTATTTTTATTTGTGAATAAATTAAATATTTAAAATATATTTATATTCTTTTATTTATTTCTTGAATTTTAGGGACCAATAAATATGAGAAAGATTAGGTAGTACAAAATTAGAAATTGATGGAGGAAATTGTAATAATTTAAATGAAGAAGGATTTAAAATTATAAAACAAACATGAGGACACATGTCAACAAATCTCCCTTCCACATGTCATAAGAATGGAAAAAGCCAACTTTATATATATAGATAGATAGATATACAAATAAATCATAAATTTACTATGAATATTTGACATCTTCTTAGCAAATAAATTCATAAAGGTTACATAAAGTCTTATTCTTACATCATTTATATTATACTCTTATAGTTAGTTTGTAAATCTTAACCATATTATTGTGAAAAGAAAAAAAAAACATACTTTTACATATGTACCATATGATATATTACTATATGAAGATATGATAAATATAGCTTAGCTTCCTAATTTCACAACTACAACCATGGATTTTGTAAGTTAAAAGATTTTGTAAATCTTAACCATATTTTTTTTTATAGCCGGGTCGGGTTTTGTCACATTTTAATTGGACAATCGGTATTAACTAAACGCGATTTACATATTTTAATTATGATTTCAAATTTGGAAGAGGGAGATCTGGCCAGGA
>NC_027750.1:44483915-44488128 GCF_000695525.1 Brassica oleracea var. oleracea
GACGTGATAAGCATGGGTAATAGAGTGGGAAGGTGTATTTACATGAAGTTTTAGGTAGCCAGCCAGTCCATATATAAATACCATAGGTAATTTTCAGTTTTGTTGTTGTTTTTTTTTTTAACAACAAAAGACTAAGAAACTAAGAAGATCCCTGATCCGAGAGACACCTCGGGGGAACTGAATGAACATAAACCATAGCAGATGGCGAAGTACTAGCACCTCGTGCCAGCTTGTCCGCCAGAGTATATTGCGCCCTTGGGATATGTTGGATAGTAAAGTTGAGAAAGAATTCCTTACATCGCAGAAACTCCTCCATATGTGTAGTGAACGCCAGCCATTCTGTCGGTGTAGACACCATCTTCACCAATTGAGAGCAGTCAGTTGCAAACACCACCTCTGAAATTTGTAGGGTCTTCATGCACTCCATCGCCCATATCAAAGCTTCACATTCAGCATGTAAAGGTGATAGACTCCTGCGAATAGACATTGCACCCATCATAGTATCAGTGGATCCATCTTTTCTGTAGACCCATCCTTGTCCCGTGTAAGGATTCTGTTCCTTCCATGCTCCATCAATATAACACTTGTCGACGCCATGTGGAAGAGGGTTCTCTGCAATATATAGAGGTCCACGATTTATAGACGCATCTGTTTGAGCTTCAGCCCACAAGACACCTTCTATCTCCGCAGTCCGGAGAATGTCAAAAGGGGTCCTTGTCTGATTCTTAAAAACTTTAGCGTTTCGATTCTTCCAAATATACTACAATATCCATGGAAAATAATTCAAATCTGGTTCCTTGGGTAACCGCCAGAAGAGATAGTCTATATTTGTGAAAAGAGACGAGGTGGGGAAAACCCCTGGGCATGAGGGAATATTGGATAAAGCCCAAGTTTGTAGTGCTAATTGACACTCAAACAGCACATGATTAATGGATTCTTCCTCATCACCACATATTTGACACTGCATATCCCATTTTATCCCTCGTGAATGAAGATTCTTAGTTACCGGTAGACTATCCGATAGCATTTGTCAAACAAAATGTTTCAGCTTTGGTGAACATTGAAGCTTCCAAGAATGAGCCAAGAGTGGTTTGGTATCTGGTCCCAAAACACTATCCTGAGCTCCCCTATCCGGAAATAATTTGTCTGTTCTATAACCTGATTTAACCGTATATCTACCATGATCCGTAAAATGCCATCCATATGAATTTGGTTTTGGATTACGACTAATGGCTAAACTCCGTATAATATCCACATCATCCTGATGAATATAAACTTTGAGCAAATTCAGATTCCAAGAAATATATTCTGGATTAATTAAATCTTCCACCTTAAGTAATGGATTCAAATATTGATTCGAAAATTTTGGTATTGCTGACCTCGAGCGAGGAGCAGGGATCCAAGGATTATTCCAGACTGAAATGCTTGAACCAGTTCCCATTCTTTTGATTAGTCCTTTATTAACCAGAGATCTAGCTGATGTAATACTTCTCCACCCATATGAGGGAGAATATGATCTGATTGGGTCCAAAGGATCAGATTTCCTATAGTATCTTCCTCTAAAAACTCTTGCGAAAAGAGAATCAGGTTTATCTATTAACCTCCATAGATGTTTCGCTAATAACGCCGTATTAAAATTTTGAATATCTCTAAAACCATACCACCGTCCATTTTATCTTTGCACATTTTATCCCATGAAAACCAATGCATACCTCTTGTATTGCCACTGCCACTCCACCAAAAATGGGCAACTGTACTGGTAAGTTTTTTCATAACCGTTTTTGGTAAACGAAAGCAGGACATAACATGAGTTGGCATAGGTGATGCCACTGCTTTAATTAAAACTTCCTTTCCTCCTTTCGTAATGAATCGTATTGTTCAATTATTAACTTTATTATTAACCCTTTCATTAAGAAAACCAAAAACTTGTGTTTTGGATCCCCCAAGACTCTCAGGTATTCCCAAATATGTCCCCATACCACCAATTGTAGTAATGCCCAAAATCTGTTGTACCTCTAGACGGACTGCGTCTGGGACCTTATGTCCAAACTGTAGGGAAGATTTCAGAAAATATATGAGATTCATATTTTTTATTTTATTTTTATTTGTGTTTATTCTATTCATTTAGAAGTAAAATATATAAATTATATATATATATATATATATATATTGCAAAAGATAAAATATTAATTAAAATGTGGGGTAATGTGTTGAATTTTATTAAACAAAACTATTGTAGATATTAAAAATGAAGTGAATGTTGAATAATTAGGTGGAAGATAGAGAAATTTATGTGGAGTTTTAAAATGAGTAAAGAGAGTGTCGAATTATTATTACTACTAGTGGTGTGTCCGCGCTTCGCGCGGAATTATTCTATTTATTTAGTTTAAATATTGACGTTTTATTATATATTGGTCTGTTTTTCTTTTTATTTATTGTCACATATTTCATAGAATTATACTATTTTAGTTATTGCATGTAGAGATGGGTATTCAGATATCCGTTCGGATTCGGATCGGATATTTTAGACTTTTGGGTATTTCGGTATATGGATATAGAATTTGTTTGGATAATTTTATACTTCGGATCGGGTTCGGTATTTGTAGTTCAGGTTTGGTTAATTAAAGTTATTTAGAAAAACGATCGGAATGAACATAGCTCATGAATCAAAAATAAAATATGAATCAAATAATAATGTTTACGTTGGAAGATATAACAATATAGTATTAAGCAAAAAACCATAAAATAGGTTATAAACCAATGAGCGGGGCATCAATTACTCAAAGATGAAGATAAATACATCACCAAATCAACCTTTGGAAAAGTGTATCCTCTAATAAAATCGAAAGTTGTGAAGAAATTAAAAATAAAACCATTAATTCTACGACATAGAAGTGGTTAGGTTTAACGTGAATTATGAAGTGGAAATGAATGAATCTAAACAGTTAGGGATTTAGGATTACTATATAAGTTTTTGGATATTTCGGATATCCATTCATGTATATGGTATTATCCGATCATGTTCGGGTATCAAATCTTTTTTTACTCAATACCCTTTGGATATTATTATAGATCGGGTCAGGTTCGAGTTTGGATTTGTCGGATAAGGTTCAGGTTCAATTTCGGATATCGAATAAAATGCCCAGCTTGCATGCATCTGACCAGTGATCGTATATAATAGTTCAATTTGATTCAACTTATTTTATTATTTTTTTCTTATTTTCTATAGTTTTATGTTACAAAAAAAAAACTTTCACTTTTTTTTTGTTATAAAATTTTATATTTGAACATGAATCATGGATTTTGGTCTTATACATTTGTTTCTTGAATTTGTTAGCACTTTTTTTTATTTTTTAAACACAGTATTCTTTTAAAATTTGATATATGCATCAATAAGAGTTTTAGTATATTTAAAAATAATTTCATATATGTATATATTGTAAGTTGTAAATTTATATCTACGATTTATGTTTTTGATGTTTTGTTCTCAGCATTCTCAACTCTTTCTAGAAAAACTTGGTTTTTATTATTAGAACAGGTGTTGTCAATTTATTTTCATATATTTGTTTCAAATACATGACGCTCATTTATACATATGAAGTAAAAAAAAAATTCTTTCTCTTAATCAATATTTTAGGAACTTCACTGTGATAATTAAAAAGTATATTTTTGTATATTTGTATACACTATTTTGCGTGAAAAGGTGAAGAATTTTGCGTAATTGTTTTTGAGTTTTAGGTTATCTTATTTAAAGTTCATAAATATTTTATTTAAACTTATACTGGAATTAGGTATATTTAGATTAGACTAACTTTTTAACAAAAAAAGATTAGACTAATTTATATATATGGTTGGGGTTTTTGCCAAAACTAACCCACAACTTGATTTTAACCCCAAACTTATACCCAAACTTGAATCAAATGCAAAACTAACCTAAAAGCCTAGTGAAATTACAGCTCAGCCCCTTGTGACCAAACAAAAAAACAGAAGCTATTTTTACGAATATAGCCCTAGTAAATCGTCTGAGTCGTTTGAGATGTTGGAAGTCGTCTGGACGACTGAAGTGTAAGTCGTCTGGTACCGGTTTATTTTAAAAATAATTTATAAATCTTGTAAAAAAATATTTTGATGCGTGAAAAATAAAAATCAAGTAATTATAAACAGTTTTAAGTGATATAAATTAAGATATGATAAAATTGATTTGTTTTGAAGA
>NC_027750.1:44490875-44530743 GCF_000695525.1 Brassica oleracea var. oleracea
TTAGAATCAAAATCTTGGGTTTTTTTAGCTCATTGTGGAGAGAAAGTGAGAGATATGTTTTGTTAGTTCACAAGAATGGAAAAAGAAGAAGGGTAAATCGATTTTGGGAGCATTAAGAGCTTCAAATTGGTTGTTCATGGTGGTTGTGATATTGATGACAATGGCAATCTTGTAATTACTTGAAGATGATGAGGGTGAGAGAGTAAAAATGTCATTTTCCGAAAAAAAAAGAAAAAAAAAATTGATGGCATTTTCGTAAATTATATGAACTTGTGAGGTGAATAGAGCAAAACCAATTTTCAAAAAAAAAGGAGGTTAGTTTTGTGTTTGACTTTAAGTTATACGTCAATTCTGCAAAAAGCACTATATGGTTTGACTTATTCGGTGAAAACATATTCAATTAGACGATCTGTCTTCTTATGTTAACTTCTTAGATGAGGAAAAGACAAACATATTTATAGATATAATCATTGTAAATTTGTGATACAAACATATTTGGCTATGGCAATTCAATATTTGATACTGGAAGAATGCAGACAGTAATATATATATCTTGAGGAACTAAAAGTTCTGTACGTACACAAATTAATGCATTTCCTAACATTTTTGAAGGTCTATATATTAAAATTATTTTGAAAATCTCAACTCTCTACGATGAGGATCATAACCTCCAGGAAGACAATTTGATTTCAATGGCTCTTGCCTTTTTCAACAGAAACATCCTTGGTTTCTTTGAGCTCACGGGTGTTTTCTTTTATAAATAGCTCTTCAGTCCTCATCTCATCATCAGAACCATATCTTTCATCATATTGTCTGACCGCCAAAGCCTCCTCGTTGTTTGAAGAATCACCATCTCGACTTGTGGGGTTTGACACCGTCACGATGAATGCCAACATCACTCCCTTCTTTTTTTTTCTTTATTGATATCAATATCATATTCTTCTTTCGAATCCTCAAACGGTTCTTCATCCTCTTCTTCCTCAACTGGCTCCCTTTGGACCCCACGTCCCTGCATACCTTAGAAAGACTCATTGAATAACAGGAGGAAACACATCAATTTGAAGGTCTATACGTTAAAATTATTCTGAAAATTTCAAATGACATTTTAGAAGAGTTAGCTATCATCACAAATGCTACAAATCTAAATATGGTTACAACACTTCATTCTCTTTCTGGCACAAAGTCTCCTTTTTAAAAAAAAAAATTTCGCAACTTTAAGCAACTTCGAGGTATGTTATGTGCATCTGATGAACATATTCCAATCTTAGTATTCTAGAAAACATGGAAAACAACCGACACAACTATCTTGGTCCTCACCATGGGTTGCTCCGGGGGAGATCGAAGCTGAACTAATAGCGATATTGAAGGAGACAACGCCGAGATTGGACATGTCGGAATACACAACCGAGTCTGTGAGAAACGTATGTAGTAATAAAAAACAGAGGAGGAGCATGTCCACACTCATAACTCATAAGTTATCCACCTTTCTTGACATTCTTAGCCTCCCAGAATCTCAACAGAGACCTCTGTGGTGTTTAATCATCCGCCAGCTAGCAAACGAGCATAACGTATGAATTCGACATAGATGGAGGTGATGCGTGACAGAGTTTAATCATATCAGACCGAGGAGATGTTCATCGCATCAGAACGGACTAATTTATAGCTCAGGGTTGTAGTGGTCACCTTCAACGATAATGAAGCTGAGTGGGAGGGGAAGGTGGAGCGAGCGTAGTTTAATAAATGGATTACTGGAGGAGTTAAACAAAAAAAAAAACGATTCCGTTATACAGAGTTTGATCGGATTCATTCTAGGAGATGCAACATATGCTTACAAAAATAACCTAGACAATCTCGGGCCAGGTTGAAATAATTAAAGGCCCAATAAAATAAAAAGTCCATTGCTACCATGCTTTGATAGTTAAATTGCATTCATCATCGATAGCACCAATACGGGAGTTTATTGATTGACTGCCACGTGTTGGGATTTGCCCCTCACTCCATGATAACGTGGAGAGAGCATATCCTACTTTATTGTATAAGATTGTATATGGTGTTAGAAAAGAGTGATTCTTATCAAACTAGACTTTAATGTAGGAACATGTGTTTAAGAAAATAATTTATTTAATATGATACAACGACAAATTTTTACATGCATAAGAAATTGATGCGCACAATAAAATGAATATAAATCACTCATTTAACATATGTTTCAAGGGAACTTTCAAACAGTTGTCCCCAAAATTTTTAGTTGTTATTTTGATAGTTTAAATTTATAATTAGTTTTACTTTTTTTTAACTTACAAAATCCATGGTTGTAAGTTAAATGAGTAATTCATATTCATTTTATTGTGCACATAAATTCCTTAGACATGCAATCGCTGTATCATATTAAAAAAATTATTTTTTAAACACATGTTCCTACATTAAAGTCTACTTTGATAAGAATCATTCTTTTCTAACACCATCTACAATGGTAATAATAATTCAACACCCTCTTTACCTCTTTTAAAATTCCGTATAAATTTATCTATCTTCCACCTAATTATTCAACATTCATTTCATTTTTAACATTTACAATAGTTTTATTTAATAAAATTCAACTTATTACCCCACATTTTAATTCATATTTTATCTTTGGAAAATTGTCGAAACGGAACAAATATTCAGCATGGTTGTCTTTTTGGTATAAAATTTTTTTTGTCCGTTTTTTTTCTCTCTTTTACCCTTTACAATTCTAAAATTTAATGAAATAGATAGTTTTATGAATCAAAATAATTGTAAAAAAATAGAAACAATTGATAAAACACCCATATACACAAACTGATATTTTTTTTGGTTGAAAAATTTGATAAACTAAATTTTAAAATTACGTTCTACTAAAAGTAGAATTCATCTTCTACAGAAAATGAGTTCGAAAAAAGTGAATTCTAGATTAAACAAGTTTGTCTGCTTTTTTTAGAACGAACAATCTACTTTTATTTAAAATTCTAAATAGGGAGAATGTGAATTCTACTAATTGTAAAGATAACTATTTTTCTGTCGAATGCAACTTCTACTTTTATTACGTATTCTACAACTTCCAGAATGTGAAATCTAGACATTATTCTGACGGCTACATGAGGTAGAATATGCTTAGGGGATTTTTGTCTTCGTTCTATGCAGTGTAGAAAGTAGGCCTGGGCAAAATAACCGGAACCGAAGAACCGAACCGGAACCGAGCCGAAATACCCGAAACCGGAACCGGACCAATACCCTCAAATACCCGAACGGTTCCTATATTTTTATATCCGAAATAACCGAACCGAACCGGATCCGAACCGAGAACCGAACGGGTACCCGAATATATAAAAATATTAATTATATATACATATAACATCACTAAATATATATTTTTAATTTAAAATTCTATTAAAAGTATTTGAAAATAGTTGAGGATAACTAAATTATTATAAAGTATCCAAACTACCCGAAAGTATCCGAAACTATCCGGATAGTTTTATCCGAAATATCCAAAGTAATCCGAAATATCCAATTTTTTTATCTAAATCATCCTAATTATTTGATATTTTACTTTAAATAACCAATATTTTATCCAAATTATCCGAACTACCCAAACTATCCGAACCCGAACCGGATCCAAATGAGAACCGATCTTTTTCCGGATATTTTCCGGTTCCTACATTTACTATCCGAACCGAACCGAACCCGAAACTATCCGAACCGAACCGAACCGAAAATAGGTCAAGTACTAAATGGATCCTTTAACCCCTATCCGAACTACCCGAAACCCGAAATACCCGAACCGAACCGAACCGATATCCGAAATGCCCAGGCCTAGTAGAAAGTGTCTTCTACGGGTAAGAAAACCTAATTTTTGCAATAATTTAGGAAATTTCAGTTAAGAAAATATTCTTAAAATATTCAAAATATTCAAACTTCCTAAAACGTGTATATTTGGTCACAAAAATATTCTTAAAAATATTTGTAATCTCTGGGCTTGCCTAAAACGTACAAACATATATTTTTGATTTTCTTGATATGTTTACAAAATATATATATATATATATATTCAACGTTTTTATATATTTACAAATATATATTGACTAAAAATTATATATGTATATTTATTTTAATTTTTATTAATATATTTATTTATAGAATTATTTGAAATTCAATTGTGTATATCACGGGAATTTATAAATGTTATTGTCCATCCTATCCATGAGAATATTTTATTTTTAATTAAAATTACATTAAAACTAATGATTGAATTTAAGTATATAAGTATCGTAAAAATATTAGTTTACAAGTGTTACTTATTATAACTGTTTAATGTATAAAATTATTTATCAAATATGATAAAACATTTAAAATATTTAATAAAATTTTAAGATATTTTAATAATTTATAAAATAGTTAACATATACTAAAAATTGTTGAATATCGACTAAAAATATTTTGTCGATATTTTATAAATATCTATTTGTAAATTTAAATGAATTAAAAAAAAACATATTTAAATATTTTTGTGTGATCTTTATGTTAATTGAATTTGTATTAATATATTCATTTCTTTTTATTAATGTATTTATTTATATAATTATTTTAAATTCAATTTTTTATATTAAAATTTTATATTAATATAAAAACCTTTAAATATATTGTTTTATTTATTTTTATTAATATATTCTAAAATTTTGACTTAAAATTATATATATACATAAATATTTATTTTTAATTTAATTTTTATTTTAATTCGTTTTTAATATTTAAATACTTTTAAAAATAGATTTATTTAATTAATTTGGTTAATCAAGGGTTAGTTTTGGGATTATGAAAAAAATTATAGTAGAGGGACAACTTTATGATGATATTATACCAAAAAGACAACCATATTGAATTTTTGTTTCATTTTGGCAATTCTCTCTATAAGTTATACATTTTACTTCTAAATGAATAGAATAAACACAAAATAAAATAAAAGAATATGAATCTCATATATTAACAACAAAACTATTTAAATATATTTGTGTGCTCTTTATGTTAATTGAATTTGTATTAATATATTCATTTCTTTTTATTAATTTATTTATTTATATAATTATTTTGAATTCAATTTTTTATATTAAAATTTTATATTAATATAAAAACCTATAAATATATATATATATATATATATATATATATTCTAAAATGTTGACTTAAAATTCTATATATATATATAAATATATTGTTTTAGTTTAATTTTTATTTTAATTCGTTTTTAATATTTAAATACTTTTAAAAATGTATTTATTTCATTAATTTGGTTAATCAAGGGTTAGTTTTGGGATTATGAAAAATAATTATACTAGAGGGACAACTTAATGATGGTATTATACCAAAAAGACAACCGTATTGAATTTTTGTTTCGTTTTGGTAATTTTCTCTATAATTTATACATTTTACTTCGAAATGAATAGAATAAACACAAAATAAAATAAAATAATATGAATCTCATATATTAACAACAAAACTATTTACATATATTTGTGTGCTCTTTATGTTAATTGATTTTCTATTAATATATTCATTTCTTTCTATTAATGTATTTTTTTATATAATTATTTTGAAAGAGAGAGAGAGAGAGAGAGAGAGAGAGAGAGACTGACGGAGAGGACATAAGCTTAAAGGAAAACGAAGATGAGCAGCTTGAGTTCTTCCTCCTGTGACAGAGTACACGGAGAACCACTGTTGGAGAACAATGGGGTTCAAGGAAGAATGATGGAGAACAATGGGTTTCAAGGTAATCGTGGAGTGTGTCCTGACATAAGAGAAAAATTCCTTAATGAAGCCAAAGCAACTCGTCTCTGCTCCACAAACCAAAAATAATTTGAAAAAAGTTTGAAAAGATTGAGGAAGAACTGAGAATTAAGAAAGATGAGTTTGCATTGATTTGCAAGATGAATGAAGGGATGATGGTGAGGCTGAATGAGGCGACTCAAAGAACTTAAGCGGTTGGCATTGCGCCAATGAAGAACATAGGAGTGCATGTTATGGTCTTAGGAGTTATGGCATGAATTTATAGAAGGTTTGGAAATTAACTATGATATAAGTAGTGTATGTGTTGGTTTATCTTTATGTATATGTTCTGAATTTCTTGTTTTAAACATGGTGTTGAGTTAAGAACTTGAGTACTGTTTGGTATGTCTATAGAACATGAATGTTGTTTTTTAATGTTTGGCGATGATAAACACAATGTGAACAAAGAGGTTTTAAAGTTCATAAAGCTTGAAAACATAATGTGAGACACAAAGTTTGAATCACAAGCCGCAAGTACATTAAAAAATCTGACACAAAAGTTGTCAACATCTATGAAACAAAAGCCGAAAAACAAAAAAAAAAACATGATGAAAAACTAGTCTTCAGTATTTTGTGTTGGTTGTGTAAGTGGTATCACTTTCGGGCCATGGATTGTCTGACCAGCACATGGCCCCGAAGTGGTGTTGAGTTAAAAACTTGAGTATTGTTTGGTGTGTCTAGAGAACATGAATGTTGTTTTTTATGATTGGTGATGATAAACAAAATGTGAACAAAGAGGTTTTAACGTTCATAAAGGTTGAAAACATAATGTGAGGCACAAAGTTTGAATCACAAGCCGCAAGTACATCTGAAACAAAAGCTGTCAACATCTATGAAACAAAAGCCGAAAAACAAAATAAAGAGACATGATGGAAAACTAGTCTTCAGTATTTTGTGTTGGTTATGTAAGTGGCATCATTTCCGAGCAATGGATTGTCTGACCAACGCATGGTCCGAAAGTGATACCACATACACAACCAACACAAAATACTGAAGACTAGTTTTCCATCATGTCTCTTTATTTAGTTTTTCGGCTTTTGTTTCATAGATGTTGACAGCTTTTGTTTCAGATTTTTAAAGTACTTGCGGCTTGTGATTCAAACTTTCTGTCTCACATTATGTTTTCAAGGTTTATGAACTTTAAAACCTCTTTGTTCACATTTTGTTTATCATCACCAAACATAAAAAAAAAACATTCATGTTCTCTAGACACGGCAAAAAGTACCCAAGTTCTTAACTCAACACCATATTTAAAACAAGAATTTCAGAACATATACATAAAGATAAACCAACACATACACTACCCATCTCATAGCTAATTTCCAAACCTTCCATAAATCCATGCCATAACTCCTAAGACCACACATGCACTCCTATGTTCTTCATTGGCGCAATGCCAACCGCTTGAGTTCTTTGAGTCGCCTCATAGATGTTAAAGCTTTTGTTTCAGATTTATTAATGTACTTGCGGCTTGTGATTCAAACTTTGTGTCTCACATTATGTTTTCATGCTTTATCAACTTTAAAACCTATTTGTTCACATTTTCTTTATCATCACCAAACATAACAAACAACATTCATGTTCTTTAAACACAACAAACAATACTCAAGTTCTTAATTCAACACCATGTTTAAAACAAGAAATTCAGAACACATACATAAAGATAAAACAACACATACACTACTCATCTCATAGCTAATTTCCAAACCTTCCATAAATTCATGCCATAACTCCTAAGACCATAACATGCACTCCTATATTCTTCTGGCGCAATGCTAACCGTTTTTGTTTCAAATTTTTTAATGTACTTGCGGCTTGTGATTCAAACTTTGTGTCTCACATTATGTTTTCAAGCTTTATGAACTTTAAAACCTCTTTGTTCACATTTTCTTTATCTTCACTAAACATAACAAACAACATTCATGTTCTCTAGACACAACAAACAATACTCAAGTTCTTAATTCAACACCATGTTTAAAACAAAAAATTCAGAACACATACATAAAGATAAACCAACACATTCACTACTCATGTCATAGCTAATTTCCAAACCTTCCATTAACCCATGCCATAACTCCTAAGACCATAACATGCACTCCTATGTTCTTCATTGGCGAATGCCAACCGTTGAGTTCTTTGAGTCGCCTCATTCAGCCTAACCATCATCCCTTCACTCATCTTGCAAAGCAATGCAAACTAATCTTTCTTAATTATCAGTTCTTCCTCAATCTTTCTTAATTATCAGTTCTTCCTCAATCTTTTGAAACTTTTTTTAAATGATTTTTGTTTGTGGAACAGAAACGAGTTGTTTTGGCTTCATTAAAGAATTTTTCTCTTATGTCAGAACACACTCCACGATTACCTTGAAACTTATTGTTCTCCATCATTGTTCCTTGAAACCCATTGTTCTCCATCATTCTTCCTTGAAACCCATTGTTCTCCAACAGTGGTTCTTTGAGTCGCCTCATTCAGCCTCACCATCATCCCTTCATTCATCTTGCAAAGCAATGCAAACTCATCTTTCTTAATTATCAGTTCTTCCTCAATCTTTTCAAATTTTTTAAAAATAATTTTTGGTTTGTGGAACAGAGACGGGTTGCTTTGGCTTCATTAAAGAATTTTTCTCTTATGTCAGGACACACTCCACGATTACCTTGAAACTTATTATTATCCATCATTGTTCCTTGAAACTCATTGTTCACTATCATTCTTCCTTGAAACCCATTGTTCTCTAACAGTGGTTCTCCGTGTACTCTGTCACAATGAGGAAGAACTCAAGCTGCTCATCTTCGTTTTCCTTTATGCTTCTGTCCTCTCCGTCAGTCTCTCTCTCTCTCTCTCTCTCTCTCTCTCTCTCTCTCTCTCTCTCTCCTTCTGTTCTTCGTCGCTCTCTCTCGCCTACTGTGCTTCGTCTCTCTCTCTCTCTGGCTTCGTCTCACTCTCTCCCTCTGAAATTTTCATCGTCGTCGCTTGTCAAGAAGAGACACATAATTTTGTTTTTGCCCCAAATCGATTTGGATTTTTTTATGTCGGGTCGGGTTGTGTCGGATTTTTTTAATTGGGCAATCACTAATAACTAAATGTTATTTACATATTTTAATAGCGATTTCGAATTTGGATTAAAGATGGGGATCTCGGCAGGAGTAGGAAGATTAGGGGGTAATATGAAGAGAAGTTATAATTATGGGAGTTTGGTCATGAGATGATAAGTATGGGTGGGAATAGATAGGGCATGTGTATTTACAGGGGTTTTAGGTAGTCACCCTTTATATCTAGGTTTGAAGATAATAATAATATACATTATTGGATTATATCTTCTATATTTTTATTGTGATGTTTGGCTTACTTTTAAATATGAAGAAAACAATGACTTAATGTAAAATGATGATTTGTTTATGTTTTTATAAATTATATTTTGCAAGCGAATTAGAATAAAACTAAGAAATTAACTCGATTAAACTCAACAAACACAAACAAAACCAAATCAAACCGAACTGAACACAAACCAAACAAAAACCAAACCAAACAAAAACCAAACCGAAGTAAAACCAGTCCACACAAACCGAACACAAACCGAATCCGTACTTAAACCGAAATGCACACCCCTAAATAAGGGCTTCTCTGCTGCTGTAGGAAATGGGAAACAAGATAGGGTATTCGAAAATTCACTTGAAAAATGAAATATTGTCTAAAAATTGGTGAAAATGAATAAACTTTGGCGAAAATATAAAATTTTGGCTTGGTTTTTGAAAATTTGGTCACACATATAGTTTAACCAAAAATACAAGTGTTAATGACTACATTACTTAAGGGATAAAAACTAAAAGAAATTCTAATACAAAAATAAAATGAAATATTTATTTGTGTAAATTGACTATTGACTAAAATTTGAATCTCAAAATATACAAATCTAGTCATTTTATGTTCGATGATTTAATCAAAGTACACCCATCAAATATATTTTTTCACCTAAAAATATTTTTATCTTACGTCATAAATAATAGAGTTCTAAATCTTTGACTCTAAATTAAAATTCAGTTATATATAATTTCAGTCTTTTCCTTGTGGTCGTTTATGAAACATTTATGAACACTTAAGTACTCGACAAATTTATATATTCAATTAGTTATGGTTAATATATCTTCAAACAGAATTTAGAAATGTTAATATGTTCTCTGAATTGTTTTATCTACCGAGAGATCGATGAGATCTCGTTATCATTGTCATTTAGCGACATTAATATTTGTAATCACATGCTTTTAACTTTAATTTTTTTGGCGATAGTTTACCTCTCGCTAATTTGTAGATATTTAGCTATAGAAAACTATGAGTCCTAACAGTGTAGGTCCGGACTTACAAGGCGCCTAAAGCTCACGCCGAAATGGTTGCGCTTTAGCCATATTGTTTTAATGTAATCACAACAATAAAAATATTACAAAATTATTAAAAAAACTTATAAATATCAGTATATTATTAATAAAAAATATATATTGGTTTTATCAATTTTTAATAATTTGTAATAACTAAATATTTTGGTCAATTTGTATTATTGTATTATCATCAAAAATCCATTTATTTGTTACATGACTGATTATTTTTATGAGTTTCAATTCCTAAAATTTTGTTTTGTAGTAACAATTGAAATCATATTTTTTCGTAATATATGATTGAAAATATTCTTTTTGCGTAAAAGTTATCCATTATTTCTTAAAATTCCAATATCTCAACCGCTTTGTAGTTTCTTTACTTGTAGATAATGAAATTCCATAAAATGAAATTCCTTCATAGGATTATAGTAAAGAACAATAATTTTAAACCGTAATGTCTTATAATCTTTTACAGAATTCAAGAGAACATAACTAACTTTTACTAGTTCTTATAAATTATATTTTGCAAGCGAATTAGAATAAAACTAAGAAATTAACTCGATTGAACTCAACAAACACAACCAAAACCAAATCAAACCAAACTGAACACAAACCAAACAAAAACCAAACCGAAGTAAAACCAGTCCAGATAAACCGAATCCGTACTTAAACCAAAATGCACACCCCTATATAAGGGTTTCTCTGCTGCTGTAGGAAATGGGAAACAAGATAGGGTATTCGAAAATTCACTTGAAAAATGAAATATTGTCTAAAAATTGGTGAAAATGAATAAACTTTGGCGAAAATATAAAATTTTGGCTTGGTTTTTGAAAATTTGGTCACACATATAGTTTAACCAAAAATACAAGTGTTAATGACTACATTACTTAAGGGATAAAAACTAAAAGAAATTCTAATACAAAAATAAAATGAAATATTTATTTGTGTAAATTGACTATTGACTAAAATTTGAATCTCAAAATATACAAATCTAGTCATTTTATGTTCGATGATTTAATCAAAGTACACCCATCAAATATATTTTTTCAACTAACAATATTTGATCTTTGGTCATAAATAATTGATTTCTAAATCTTTGACTCTAAATTAAAATTCAGTTATATATAATTTCAGTCTTTTCCTTGTGGTCGTTTATGAAAAATTTATGCATACTTAAGTACTCGACAAATTTATATATTCAATTAGTTATAGTTAATATATCTTCATACAGAATTTAGAAATGTTAATATGTTCTCTGAATTGTTTTATTTACCGAGAGATCGATGAGATCTCGTTATCATTGTCATTTAGCGACATTAATATTTGTAATCACATGCTTTTAACTATAATTTTTTTGGCGATAGTTTACCTCTAGCTAATTTGTAGATATTTAGCTATAGTAAATCTATGAGTCCTACCAGTGCCGGTCCGGACTTACAAGGCGCCTAAAGCTCACCTCGAAATGGTTGCGCTTTAGCCATATTGTTTTAATGTAATCACAACAATAAAAATATTACAAAAATTATTAAAAAACTTATAAATATCAGTATATTATTAATAAAATATATATATTGGTTTTATCAATTTTTAATAATTTGTAATAACTAAATATTTTGGTCAAATTGTATTATTGTATTATCATCGAAAATTCATTTAATTGTTACATGACTGATTATTTTTATGAGTTTCAATTCCTAAATTTGTTTTTTGTAATAACAATTGAAATCATATTTTTTCGTAATATATGATTAAAAAAATTCTGTTTGCGTAAAAGTTATCCATTATTTCTTAAAATTTCAATATCTCAACCGCTTTTGTAGTTTCTTTACTTGTAGATAATGAAATTCCATAAAATGAAATTCCTTCATAGGATTATAATAAAGAACAATAATTTTAAGCCGTAATGTCTTATAATCTTTTACAGAATTCATGAGAACATAACTAACTTTTATTAGTTCTTAGAAATTATATTATGCAAGCGAATTAGAATAAAACTAAGAAATTAACTCGATTGAACTCAATAAACACAACCAAAACAAAATCAAACCAAACTGAACACAAACCAAACAAAAACCATACAAAAAAAAACCAAACCGAAGTAAAACCAGTCCAGATAAACCAAACAAAAACTGAATCCGTACTTAAACCGAAATGCACACCCCTAAATAAGGGCTTCTCTGCTGCTGTAGGAAATGGGAACCAAGATAGGGTATTCGAAAATTCACTTGAAAAATGAAATATTGTCTAAAAATTGGTGAAAATGAATAAACTTTGGCGAAAATATAAAATTTTGGCTTGGTTTTTGAAAATTTGGTCACACATATAGTTTAACCAAAAATACAAGTGTTAATGACTACATTACTTAAGGGATAAAAACTAAAAGAAATTCTAATACAAAAATAAAATGAAATATTTATTTGTGTAAATTGACTATTGACTAAAATTTGAATCTCAAAATATACAAATCTAGTCATTTTATGTTCGATGATTTAATCAAAGTACACCCATCAAATATATTTTTTCAACTAAAAATATTTGATCTTTGTTCATAAATAATTGATTTCTAAATCTTTGACTCTAAATTAAAATTCAGTTATATATAATTTCAGTCTTTTCCTTGTGGTCGTTTATGAAAAATTTATGCATACTTAAGTACTCGACAAATTTATATATTCAATTAGTTATAGTTAATATATGTTCACACAGAATTTAAAAATATTAATATGTTCTCTGAATTGTTTTATTTACCGAGAGATCGATGAGATCTCGTTATCATTGTCATTTAGCGACATTAATATTTGTAATCACATGCTTTTAACTATAATTTTTTTGGCGATAGTTTACCTCTCGCTAATTTGTAGATATTTAGCTATAGAAAATCTATGAGTCCTACCAGTGCTGGTCCGGACTCACAAGGCGCCTGAAGCTCATGCCGATAGCCATATTTTTTTTAATGCAATCACAATAATAAAAATATTACAAAAATTATTAAAAAACTTATAAATATCAGTATATTATTAATAAAATATATGTATTGGTTTTTATCAATTTTGAATAATTTGTAATTACTAAATATATTGGTCAATTTGTGTTATTGTATTATCGTCGAAAATCCATTTAATTGTTACATGACTGAATATTTTCATGAGTTTCAATTCCTATAATTTTTTTTTGTAGTAACAATTGAAATCATATTTGTTCGTAATATATGATTAAAAAAATTCTGTTTGCGTAAAAGTTATCCAGTATTTCTTAAAATTCAAATATCTCAACTGCTTTTGTAGTTTCTTTACTTGTAGATAATGAAATTCCGTAAAATGAAATTCCTTCATAGGATTATAATAAAGAACAATAATTATAAACCGTAATGTCTTATAATCTTTTACCGAATTCAAGAGAACATAACTAACTTCTATTAGTTTTTATAAATTATATTTTGCAAGTGAATTAGATAAAAATAAGAAATTAACTCGATTGAACTCAACAAACACAAACAAAACCAAATCAAACCGAACTGAATACTAACCAAACAAAAACCAAACCAAACCGAAGTAAAACCAGTCCAGATAATCCGAACACAAACCGAATCCGTACTTAAACGGAAATACATACCCCTAAATAAGGGCTTCTCTGCTGCTGTAGGAAATGGAAAACAAGATAGGGTATTCGAAAATTCACTTGGAAAATGAAATATTATCTAAAAATTGGTGAAAATGAATAAACTTTGGCGAAAATATAAAATTTTAGCTTGGTTTTCCAAAATTTGGTCACACATAGTTTAACCAAAAAAAAAGTGTTAATGACTACATTACTTAAGGGATAAAAACTAAAAGAAATTCTAATACAAAAATAAAATGAAATATTTATTTGTGTAAATTGACTATTGACTAAAATTTGAATCTCAAAATATACAAATCTAGTCATTTTATGTTCGATGATTTAATCAAAGTACACCCATCAAATATATTTTTTCAACTAAAAATATTTGATCTTTGTTCATAAATAATTGATTTCTAAATCTTTGACTCTAAATTAAAATTCAGTTATATATAATTTCAGTCTTTTCCTTGTGGTCGTTTATGAAAAATTTATGCATACTTAAGTACTCGACAAATTTATATATTCAATTAGTTATAGTTAATATATCTTCATACAGAATTTAGCAATATTAATATGTTCCCTGAATTGTTTTATTTACCGAGAGATCGATGAGATCTCGTTATCATTGTCATTTAGCGACATTAATATTTGTAATCACATGCTTTTAACTATAATTTTTTTGGCGATAGTTTACCTCTCGCTAATTCGTAGATATTTAGCTATAGAAAATCTATGAGTCCTACCATTGCCGGTCCGGACTCACATGGCACCTAAAGCTCACGCCGAAATGGTTGCCCTTTAGCCATATTTTTTTAATGTAGTCACAATAATAAAAATATTACAAAAATTATTTAAAAAACTAATAAATATCAGTATATTATTAATAATATATATTGGTTTTTATCAATTTTTAATAATTTGTAATAACTAAATATTTTGGTCAATTTGTATTATTGTATTATCATCGAAAATCATTATCGTCGAAAATCCATTTAATTGTTACATGACTGAATATTTTCATGAGTTTCAATTCCTATAATTTTTTTTTGTAGTAACAATTGAAATCATATTTGTTCGTAATATATGATTAAAAAAATTCTGTTTGCGTAAAAGTTATCCATTATTTCTTAAAATTTCAATATCTCAACCGCTTTTGTAGTTTCTTTACTTGTAGATAATGAAATTCCATAAAATGAAATTCCCTCATAGGATTATAAAAAAGAACAATAATTTTAAACCATAATGTCTTATAATATTTTACAGAATTCAAGAGAACATAACTAACTTCTATTAGTTTTTATAAATTATATTTTGCAAGCGAATTAGAATAAAACTAAGAAATTAACTCGATTGAATTCAACAAACACAAACAAAACCAAACCAAATCAAATTGAACTGAACACAAACCAAACAAAAACCAAACCGAAGTAAAACCAGTCCAGATAAACCGAACACAAACTGAATCCGTACTTAAACCGAAATGCACACCCCTAAATAAGGGCTTCTCTGCTGCTGTAGGAAATGAAAAACAAGATAGGGTATTCGAAAATTCACTTGGAAAATGAAATATTGTCTAAAAATTGGTGAAAATAAATAAACTTTGGCGAAAATATAAAATTTTGGCTTGGTTTTCCAAAATTTGGTCAAACATAGTTTAACCAAAAATACAAGTATTAATGACTACATTACTTAAGGGATAAAAACTAAAAGAAAATCTAATACAAAAATAAAATGAAATATTTATTTGTGTAAATTGATTATTGACTAAAATTTAAATCTCAAAATATACAAAACTAGTCATTTTATGTTCGATGATTTAATCAAAGTACACCCATCAAATATATTTTTTCAACTAAAAATATTTTGATCTTTGGTCATAAATAATCGATTTCTAAATCTTTGACTATAAATTAAAATTGAGTTATATATAATTTCAGTCTTTTCCTTGTGGTCGTTTATGAAAAATTTATGCACACTTAACTACTCGAAAATTTATATATTCAATTAGTTATAGTTAATATATCTTCATACAGAATTTAGCAATGTTAATATGTTCTCTGAATTGTTTTATTTACCGAGAGATCGATGAGATCTCGTTATCCTTATTTAGCGACATTAATATTTGTAATCACATGCTTTTAACTATAATTTTTTGGCGATAGTTTACCTCTCGCTAATTTGTAGATATTTAGCTATAGAAAATCTATGAGTCCTACCAGTGCCGGTCCGGACTCACATGGCGCCTAAAGCTAACGCCGAAATGGTTGTCCTTTAGCCATATTTTTTTAATGTAATCACAATAATAAAAATATTACAAAAATTATTAAAAAAACTTATAAATATCAGTATATTATTAATAAAATATATATATTGGTTTTTATTAATTTTCAATAATTTGTAATAACTAAATATTTTGGTCAATTTGTATTATTGTATTATCGAAAATCATTTAATTGTTACATGACTGATTATTTTTATGAGTTTCAATTCCTAAAAAACATTTTTGTAGTAACAATTGAAATCATATTTTTTCGTAATATATGACTAAAAAATTCTGTTTGCGTAAAAGTTATCCACTATTTCTTAAAATTCCAATATCTCAACCGCTTTTGTAGTTTCTTTACTTGTAAATAATGAAATTCCATAAAACGAAATTTCTTCATAGGATTATAATAAAGAACAATAATTTCAAACCGTAATGTCTTATAGTGTTTTACAGAATTCAAGAGAACATAACTAACTTCTATTAGTTTTAGATTTGTATTCAAACAATAGATGATACAAAGTTTTGAAAATAAATAAGAGAAATAGTGAAGAAGAAGGATTAGATAGAAGATGCGAAGCACATCAATTTCTTCAACAGTCAATCAATAAATGAAGACATAGGTACTTCAGAATAAAACACGGTTGACAAGAATTAAAACCTAAAACCTAAATCGTTGTTAAAATATAAATAAAGTACTATTAATTAGGTTTTCTATTTAATATATATTTTATACATCATTTAACATAATAAAAGAAACTCAGATGGTTAAAAAGGGAAGTTGATTCTTTTTACAATTGATTCACGGTGCATCAGATTTTATTTCATTGCTATCTTTGTCAAAAAGAAAGAAAACACAGAAGCTTCAAACTTCCCACCTTAAAGTCCGCAAGATAGGCCTACAAACCACTACACTACATGATTTTAATGAATATTTGGCACCCCTAAAATAATTATATTTTTTGGCGTCCAAAGCCCTTGATTCATGGTCTTTAAGCCCAGGGCCGACCCTGAATTCTGCCTGTAGTTAAATGGATATAGAATGATATGGATTTAGCTACAAAAGTAACACTTTTTTGGTTTATCGCCATTCATTCCAAAATGCATCGATCAACAACTGGAAACGTGATTCCCTCGTGAATCTTTAATTCTTGTAGTGTTAGGGGTCTAAATTTCATTAAAATTTATCAAATTTTATAAATATAAAGGATTATATTTTATAAAAATTTAAATCATTGATAATAAATATTAAATCACTTATAAGAAATACTATATCATTCATATCTGGTGTTGCTGAGACTACAACACACCCATTTCTATTTTTTTAATGAAATATTTAGAAAATAATCCACAGCATTGAGTAAGTTATTTTTAATATATAAAAACAATTAAAATAATATATTTCAATATGAATAGCAGTAACATATCTTAGAATATTTCATGTGTAGTAATAACATTTAATATATTTGAAAATTATGGAATACCAACTATAGTTAAAATATGGGAAATTTGTAAATATAGAACAAAAAAAACTACATTGTCCCTATGCCATAATTTGAACTATATATTGTCTATATGCCATAATCTTTTGTGTAAAACCAATTAAGCCCCTCTTCTAAGCCCAATTTATTTTTGTTAAATTATTTTATTTTAAAAATTAAATTAAGTTAAAAAGAAAATAAACTGCAAAAGAAAAAGGAAAGGCAATATTCATTTAGCCCCAAACGGGCCAAACCGCAAAACGACGAACCCTAAATCACATCTTCTCTTTTTGTCTCTCGAGAAAAAATCTGAGAAAACTCACCGGCTATTAATCTCTACGCTGCTTCACTTCACCTTTGCTAGTGTTCCTTATACTTCCCCTCTAGGACTCCGCCGGTCTTCTTCTTCTTAATGGAAGTCTCCTACACCCCGTGCTCACTTCGCGCTCTCGTTCTCAAGTAACTCGTCTGAAACTCAAACTCGTGCCTTCCCCATTCTACAATCCATATTCTTTGCTCGTATTTCATTACATGTTTTTGTATCTTTTATCTACATAATGCTTTTTGCTGGTGAAGAATCCTAATTTAGCTCAACCTACTCAGTTTCCTTTGAATGATATTGTTAGGCATACAAATTTAGTGTCTCATCATCTCCTTTGTATTCTCTAACATATACGAGATGCCCGTAATGCAAATCGTCAAACTATGTGTTGAGTATCGTCGAAGGAAAACTAAAGAAAAGAAGAGCATTGAAAAAATGAAGTCACATAATTAACATTAACTGGCTGATTACACCCATTTAATTTTTACTATCTTGTGAAGGAAGAGCATCGAGTTATGGAAGCCAAAAACATGACTAGGCAGAAGGAAGTTATTGAAACGTCTGGAATCACCTTCTTCTTCTTGGACAAGTGAAGTGACAGCTGATACTGAATATGGTTCTGCTGCAGGTTAGTCCTCTCTGTTCAATATTACTTACATCCTTTAAAATTTTATTTTCTCTTGGTTAGCAATATCAATCACATAATTTTTCAAGCAGAGGACAAGGAAACTGTTTCATCTCAAGACTCATGTGTTACTGATCACTCAGGTTTTAACCCGAAAGACTAACTGCAAGTGCACAGTAAAGTACGCAGTAGTATGCGAGATCGAATCCTCAAGGACCAAAGTTCACACGAAGAGCTATAGATAAATTACTAGCTAAGGCTATAAAAGAGATTTTTGTTTGGTTTTGTAATGACTAATGACAATGAATAAAAACAAGCGAGCTAAATAAACAGAGATGACAGAAATGCAAGACTATCAGAAAAAGCGTCGGGCTCAGGGTCTTCTCGGGAGGAATCATTTTGTTGTTGACAAACAGATAAACTAGCTAGAGAACGAAGTTAAGCAACATCTTGAACTCAAACACTATAATAGAATCAACCTACTGTCGTAGCGCTAACTGTCTAAGTTATAGAATCCTCCACACTAACTGTCGTTGAGTTTCAGATTCTAAACAAGAAATAAGATCAGGTTTAATATGTTCACAAAGGGCAATAACATCAACTGTCGTTGGCTAAGGACATTTTGCTCATCTAAAGTTGTTTCGGGCATTTCATCGAACACCTGTCGGACGTGGAATAACCTGGGTTCAGAAACTGGTTAGCTAATCGAGCTTCAGCATTAAGACAACAATAGATGAAGAACCAAAAGATAAATCTCTAGATCTAACAATCCTAATGTCAACAACTCATAAAATCCCCTTTGTGAGAAACCCTAGACCCAACTGAGTGACTACTCGCTAATCTCCATGAAAGCCGTTAAGCACATGTTAAGATTAAGGATAAACATGATTTAGTGAAATAATCTAGAAGAAACTTCTTATAATTCTGATAAACTGAGACAAGTTTTCAGAAAAGTCTGCAAAGACAGGCAAAAAGACAAGATATCTCTAGGGTTTTTCCCTTTACACATATATATAGTCTTAGGAAAATAAGTCAAAAGTCAAAAGCTAAACGCCAAACGCAAAGGCTATTTTCTGCGATCAGAGGTGCGACCGCATGCGTTTTGGAAACGCACGTTTGCGTTTGGTCTTCATTTTCTCTTCTCCGTTTCAGATCGGGACTCCATCATTGAGCGTCATCTCTGAGCTCAAGCTCTGTCCTCGCCGGCCGCGTTCACTAGCCGCTTCCTCTCGTCGTTTCGTGACCACCAGAGCTTGGGATGAGCCGTCGTGGCGAGCTTCTTCTTCGTCTCAGCCATCATTAAAGGGAGAAAACCGAGAGTTTTGGTTCAAGCAGTCTGGTTCCTCTTGAAGCTCTCGATTCAACTGGTTCGGTGTGGAGGAGCAGTCTAATACCCCTGGTCAAGGGCATCGAGTCAACGCAAAGTCAACGACTTAGGATCGACCTACATTTGGAGCATTATTCTATATGGAGTTATGGCTAGAGGTTCGGTCGAGGAGTTTTGAAGAACGGTCGAGCAAAAATCAGATTGGATCGCAGAGATAGAATCTGAGATACGAAAGGGTCATGGTCGAGCATGGATAATTTCCAAAGTTGACATTTCAAGTAAGACTCAATCTCAATCATCAAGATGAGTTAGTAGAAGACATTTGGTCGAAACAAAATCAAGTTTGTACGGGCTCATAAGGAGATGGTCCGTAGATGTTTCAGAGATAGTCTACATAGAGGTTTGGTAACGGCCAGAAGACGAAGGTGGCTACAATGAATCCATGAGTTATGGAGTCAAGCTAGGAACCTTATTTAAGGTATTTGAAGACATATTTGAGAGTTTTGTCAAGACAAAACCAAAATGGTTTGGAGGAAAACTAAGATAGCCCGGAGGAAGATGGTTTTTGCCGATATGGTCGAAACGAGCTAGTTGAAGACAAAGGAAGCCAAGTGGAGCTGTGAAGATATGGAAAATGAGTTCAAAGGAATGTTTTACACATTTCTTCAACCTTTGGAAATGGTCAACTCAGATGTCAAAGTCAACCAAAGTCAAAGGAGAGAGAATGGACCCCATTGGTCCATATAACCCATCCGATCAACCAGTAGGGACATGCCGCGTGGAGGAGACAAAATTCCTTCAATCCTGGAAATGATGTGGAATAAACCAAGGGATTTTATGGTGAAGAAATCAGGGGAAAAGACATCTATAGAGCAAGGAGACATGGAGATACCATTTGTACCCGAACTGAGCTATATGTGGTAATGGAGGCTATGGACTGAAGAAAGGCTTTTCTACATGAAACCCACGACATATAAGCTTCATTTAGGACTCAAGGGAAGTATTGGATTGGGCTGGAGCACAAGGAAAACAGATTAGAAGATTGAAGACCCAAAGGTGCTAAAATGGGCCATTTTTTCGGTTTGGTTAAGGGAGGAGAAGGCTAATGGGAACATGTAAGGCACAAAAACTTCCATGCATTGGTTCTTCCCCTACATACTGAGGTCTACAGGAGAAAGGGAGACAAGCCTAAGGAGTAGGTTTCACATGTGTTAGCCTTAAAGGCCACTTTGGAGCTAAAACGTGATGAGGTGGAAATCAAACTTGGGAATCAAGTTTCGTTCTGATTTTTGGTACAGAGAACCTACATGGGAAGGTGGTTTAAATTATAGAAGATGGGACATAAATGGTTTGATTCAGAGTATTTTCATGCATGAGTTATTTTGGAGTGTATTTTGGTGACAAGTGTAACTACACATGTCAAGTGCTCCCACCCCAATCTTTGGCTATAAATAGGACCCTTGGGTTTAGTTTTAGAAGATTAGAAATCCCCTGTGCCTTTTCTCTCAGTCGTTCTTATAGTTTGTTCTTGAGAGAGAAAATGGCTAAAACCGATAAAATTTTATAAGTGAGTGTAGAAGACTTTTCCGTGTGTTGATCCTTGTCTTGGGATTTGTTTTGCTGTTATAGGAGAGGTGGTAAGACCTTAGATTTTGAGTTTATAGGTTCTTTTTCCCTCTTAGTCTTAAGCCTCTTTTTGATCGGTTTTAGTGTGAACCTTAGGTCTTTCGCTTTTGGAGGTGTTAATGTGCGGCTTGTGAAGACCTAGGTGGGTTCCCTGTGTGTGTGTTGTGTGTTTCTAACCGTGTGTGTGTGCAGGTTGGAGAGCTTGAACCGTGAGGGTTCATGACCTTGAACCGCCCTTGCGGTTTTTGTGTGTGTGTGTGTGGGAGTTGGTAGATCCCACGCTTGAGTGTTTAATTATAATGCATGTTATAATTATGGTTATTGCATATCTTGTTGTTGTGAGCATGGTTGATACGCAATGTGTTGTTAAGTTGTTAGATTACATACATGCATCGTTAGTTTTGTAGTTTCATATGCTAAGGTGTTGTGTAGCATGTAGATTTGAGTGGAACTCTCTCATGTCGGTTCATATGCATTGCATGTAGTGTAGTTGGGGTTTGCATAGAGATTCGAGTAAGACTCTCTCTTATGCCGGGTAGTTGTTTAGTGTGTCACTCGCTTGATTCGTTTTTTTGTCGAGTCTAGAACAAGTGAAGCATGGAGGTTAAGAGAGTAGCTTCCTCATGCTAGTTGTGTCGTGTGTTTGGCCTAGACTAGTGCGAGTGTGTGTGTGTGTCTTGCATTCAGTCTAGATGTGTGTCGCGTGGAGGTTAGAGGTGGAGCTCCCTCACGCTAGTTTGTGTTGTGATGCATCTAGACTAATGCTTGTGAGTGTGTGGCCATCTCGGAGTTAGATTGGGAGAAGCCTGATTCTCCGGTGATGTGCGCGAGCCATTGGGTTAGATTGGGAGAAGCCCAATTCTCCAGTGGTGGAGTGACCTACTCTCCACGGCTTGTCACGTGAAGTGGGTCGCGCCCATGGACAAGCACTGCATGACGATGCGGCCCGGGTTAGATTGGGAGAAGCCCAATTCCCGGAGCGATGTTTCCCGGGCATGTGACTTGTGTGTTTGTTGTCGGGAGTGTTCATGGTGGAGAGGTTAGGGCTCCGTGGTGTGAGGGGATCCCGGGACGTGTAGCATGAGGCTCTGTCCTTTGAGTGTTTTGTTTTTAGCGTAGTCGAGTCTAGGATTGAGTCTAGATTGTCGTAGAGTTTGTGTTTAGGGTCTCGGGATGAGACTGGGGTGTAGAGTTAGTTGCATTGCATTCATGTGTAGAGTTAGTTGCATTGCATTCATGTTTAAGTTATTGTATTGCATTCATGTTTAAGATATTGCATTGCTTTAGTTGTTGCACGTTTACTCTTCCGCGTTTGCATTCTTGTTATTGCTTATGTTTGAGCAAACGGAAAAGGGGTCGTTGTTGTTTGGGAACTCACTGAATAATCTATGATTGCTCACTTCCCCCTTTACTTTGCAGGTAACCGTAGAGGGTCGGGTGTTTGCGGGGTGCGGAGGACGAGGCCAGCGTAGTTTTCCGGTGTTGTTTGCAAGGAGCAAGATGTTTATGTTTTCTCTCGTTTTGATTTTCATGGGTACCCGTTTGACTTATTTTCTCTTGTTGTTGACTCAGCGCTTCATCTTCCTCGTGCGCTCAAAATCATCTTTTGCATATTTGCGCAACAGGTCCCTGAGATTTGTGCCTCTTTTGTTTTGACCCCGCAACTTTCAAATGAGAAGATCAACCCTCCAATTTTGCCCCAAAATTCCTAATTTCGCACTTTAGCCCCCTGTGACCTGCTTAAGGACTATAGAACACAAAATACTCGAAAATGACTGCAATACATAATAAAAACTAATCGAACTTAGCTAGAAATGAATATAAAAACCGATATATATATATATACTTGAATCTTTGCTTGTCCTCAAGTAAAGGAAGCAAAAACTAAATCAAAGGGAAAAGAAATTTGAAAATATGGGAACTAACATTTTCTCTAGACAACCGCCTTTACCAATAACTGTTGTAAGCCACATCAAAATATACCATCCTTAAGAGATACTTCCATGTACTTGACCTTTTGCTTAGCAACCATATCACTTTCGACCCACAGCTTGGAGTGACCCATTTTCACCATCACTGACTTCTTATTTGGAATTGAGATGCAGTCTCATCGAGGAATATCGATCAATGGACACATGAAGTCTTTCCCATTCAGGTTTCACACTTCCGGTTTCTTTCCTCTCCCTTTTCTCACTTCCCTCAGTCGATTTCTCCCTACTTTTGAGGGTATCATTTTATTTTTTTCTATCGACTGAGTTTATTGGACAGGCTTCCATGAGATGCGAGTATTGATGGGGTTCACCACCAAGTTCCCGATTCACTTCTTTTTGACCTTTATCCCTTTTTTTAGAAGGGAAGAGAGAGGGAAACCGTACTAACATTCTTTTTAGACCTGAACGAGGATTCCGATCCAACATATAGAAAGCCCCAAAATAAGATAACTAAGTAGATTAGGTGAAGTCAGCTTTGGATTCTTCAGATTCCCACACAAGCGTGGGTGGCACTGGCAGATTGATCCACTTGGGCGTTTTCATGTTTTGAAATCTGCAGTGAGAGGCTAAATGATCATTAAGGTGTTAGCTAGACGGTTAGTTCCGAAAAATGGTAGTTCTTGGAAAAATTTGACTCGATAAATCCGAACAAAATATTTAGGATTTTTTTTTTTTTTTTAATTTTTATAAAACACTCATAAACACCAAAAAGAGAGAGTGTTAGTAACATTCTCCCCCAAAATCACCTCACACCGTTTCGGTGTGAAAATAAATCCAAAGGAGGGGCAAGAAACAAAATATAAATCCTAAAAGAAGAGAAAAGAAAAATCTTATTGGTGGGTTGCCTCCCACCAAGCGCTTGTTTATATTCAAGAGCCTGACTTTCAGCATGATAAGGCGATGGAAGGGTCTGTCAAAGGGACATTGATCCCTTCTTCTGGTGTTTCATCTGCAAGATAAGGCTTCAGCTGTCGTTCGTTCACCGTAAACATTTGTCCTTTGTCCTCTAGAACGACGGCTCCATAAGGTATGACCTCGGCGATTTTGAACGGTCCAGACCAGCCGGACTTGAGTTTGCCTGGAAAAAGTCTCAGATTAGAGTTAAACAATAGGACTTGATCTCCAGCAGCGAAGTGTCTAGGGATGATTTTCCTGTCGCGCCATGCTTTAGTTCTCTCCTTGTAAATCTTGGTGTTCTCATAGGCATTCAAGCGCATCTCATCCAGCTCATTCAGTTGCAGCTTTCACCTCTCTGCTGCAGGCTTGATGTCAAAGTTCATCAGCTTTGTTGCCCAGAAACCATTGTGTTCCAACTCAACAGGCAAGTGACAAGACTTCCCATATACCAAATGGAATGGGGTATGTTAGGGGATTTTTTGTGTAGGATCTTTATGAGTACCACGGAAGGATGGATAAACTTTGTATTTAGTGAGAATTTAAGAGAATAAGACTTCAAGAGATGTTTTATTGAGTAAACAAGCCGTAACTACAATGTATTGAGTATAAACCCTAGTTCTAGTCGTCTAGCTCTGATCTCTAAGTCTTCAAGTATCGATCCTCTTGTTCTAGGGTTTGGGCTCCCCTTATATAGTCGTCTTTAGGTCGGTCTTAGTCGGCCAATAGGGTTGTGGGAACCAAAATTCGCACCGTTGATTTCCGTAATCGGAGGGAAGTCAGGAAACCCTAACTTTCCCTGAGGTCCCGGATTCTCTGCGAGAGCCAACGACAAGTGACCAAATAAATGCGGAAAATATGAAAAAATAACAAAAAAAATTTATAGAAAAGGTAGATCTTATTTCTAATCCACGTAAGAGCGTTGCGATCATTACAAGAGATTATAAAAGCTTCGGCCGCAAGAGCTGTCAGCGAATTACCTAGTTCTAGCAACCTAAAACCTTAACCTAGTTGAATCGCAGCTCGATAACAGAAGACTGAAAAGATACGAAACAGGTTTTGATTGATTTTGGACTGAACCTTATGAAAGGCTACCTACGTACCCCTTTCGAGGATCAAGCCGAACGTAGTTCAAGAGTGAACCAAGAGATCGAACTGCTTGTGCGCGTTCGTCTGGTAATAGGGAGCCAGTCATAGAAACAGAGCATGTCGAGAATGATGCCTAAAAGTTCTAAGTGAAGAAAGTTATAAGTCTAAAAGAATTGTCCTCTTGCCTCTTCAACCTCGAAGTCCTTATATACCCCTCCTAGAGGCGGTTTGCTCTTTCCTTTTCTACCCTCGGCCGAGTTTATCGCTTCGCGGAAATATTCCATTTTCCTTCGATCTTCGTGTTTATCTTTGGAAACTTCACATTTATCCTCCGAACTTGACATTTATCTTCTCCTGCATAACAAAAGATAAACCGTCACAACGATTGGGTTGATTTGGTGTAAAATCGTAAGTGGGCTCTTAGCCGCGTTCTGGGTCCTTTCGGGCCGTTTTCCGACTTGGATGTTTTTACGATTTTATAAAAAGAGCGCTGTCGAAACGACGTCGATTCCGAAGAACATTCAATTCCCCGTATAGTGTAGGCAATTCGAGGTGTTCAGCTAACCTTTGCCGTTTTATACAATCAATCCGAATGTTATTCGAGAGAACGAGTTCTTACGGTTTTTAAATCGTAAAGTTCCAACGGTGACTCCGATCGAGATGAAACAAAAGCAGGTTCGTTCTAATCCAGAAGGAGGGAGCTGCGAGGACGAGATTAAAACAGCACGATTGTTCCAGCTCGGCCATCCGCCGAACTGGACTGGTCCAGCTCGGCGGATGGCCGAGCTGGTCGCCTGTTTGATCCAGCTCGGCCATCCGCCGAACTGGACTGGTCGTGACCAATTTTGACCCCAACTGTTAGCCCCCCAGCTCGTTAGAATTGTGAGCTTTTAGCGTGAGGTTCTAGCGAGTGGCTTGGCAAGTTAGGCAAGTTAGGAAAGTTAGGAGGAATTAATGGTTGAAAAGGTCCGTCGTAAGTGGCCATCTGCCGAGCTGGTCGCGTGTTCAATCCATCTCGGCCATCCGCCAAACTGGACTGGTCCAGCTCGGCGGATGGCCGAGCTGGTTGCGTGTTCGATCCAGCTCGGCTATACGCCGAGCTGGACAGGTTCAGCTCGGCGGATGGCCAAGCTGGTCGCGTGTTCAAACCAGCTCGGCGGATGGCCGAGCTGGACTAGTTCAGCTTGGCGGATGGCCGAGCTGGTCGCGTGTTCGATCCAGCTCGGCCATCCGCCGAACTGGACTCCGCCGAGCTGGTTGCGTGTTCGATCCAGCTCGACCATACGCCGAGCTGGACTGGTTCAGCTGGCGGATGGCCAAGCTGGTCGCATAGTCGATTCAGCTCGGCGGATGGCCGAGCTGGTCGTTTTGGTCGATCCAGGTCGGCCATCCGCCGAGCTGGACAGTGTGCTCTGTCCACCCTTCAATAAAACGGGAATAACGTATGCTACAAGATGCTGATTGACCTCAGACCGGTGGCATTGGAAATCTAACTCAACGATCTAGCTTCGGTCAAAAGATGGACTCAATCAAACTTTGGGAAGGTCTTCTTCCATAGCTAAACATCTGACGCGTCTGTGCAGTTCTACACCTCAAAAGGTCCGAACGAACAGGTTGGACTGCGTGTTTGGTTCCGTGATCCATTTCTCTCGAGTCTTTTTCTCAGGAGCTTTTGTCGAGAGTGTGTTGAGAAAGATTTCGTACAGAAACGCAAATTTTTAATGTTAATTTCGAGATAACCGTTTTTAACCCCAACAATGTTTGCTTCTTGTTGTCGATAAAATATATCAATAACTCGTCGTATATCCTTTTCAATAAAAATTATACGAAGTTTATATTGCGAGAAATATTTTCCGGAGAATTGTAGACATTGATTCTGTCGTGACCAATTTTGATCCCAACAGTTAGCTCCCCAGCTCGTTAGAATTGTGAGCTTTTAGCATGACGTTCTAGCGAGTGGCTTGGCAAGTTAGGCAAGTTAGAAAAGTTAGGCGGAATTAATGGTTGAAAAGGTCCGTCGTAAGTGGTCTTCTGTTCTTCTAAGAGTGGAATGCAATAAGATTGGGGCTGTGCCTTGTGAAGGCTGCCTACGTACCCTTGTCGAAGGGATCAAGCCTTTCGTAGTTCGCCCTGGAGTTGAGATTCTAAAGACCTTTTTTCCAGTGAGACCTTTACGGTCAAGTTTATATGTCGTGTAGAGGTTATCAGGCATGTTGCTGCCGATGGCATTTCATATTGGTGTAGAGGGAAGACTACGAGTTGTCATCTCGTAATCCAACTTTGTGTGAACTGCTATATTCGTGATCTGTTTCGAGAGTTTTCTGCAGTGCATAAACTTGCGGGATTTCTGAAGATGCTCAAATATTAGCCAAGAGACAAAGTTTGGGATCTTTTACCAGGGTGTTTGATACTATGCCTAGAGATGTTAGAGACCAGTGTGCTGGGTTTAGGGCAAGACCTAGGTCTAATCACGGCTTTAGGGGGTGTGATGACTACTTCGGCTTACGTTTCCCGTATCGTTTTCGACCTGATTCCATCCCGCTTTAAAATCCGCGATATGTTCTTGGCTTACGTGACTTGTATGGGTGATATGTTCTCGGCTTACGTGACTTGTATGGTAGGAATCGAGCATCTCTTCGAGGACAATTTTTGAGTCTCCCGAAAGTGCTGACCAAAATTCGGATTTTATTATATAGCGCTATTACCCTTGTGTCGGGTGTACGAGAGCTATCTCTACGAGATGGCTAAGTCTGTTTAGGACGTTAAGAGTTTGTTGTGATCAGCAACAAACTTATCGGTAGATATTACCGTTTTTGAGTCTTCGCGAAGAATACGTGTTTGAGAAGATGTTAGTATGTATGACTGTTTGGTCTTCCAAGAAGGTGCCTTTATTGAGGAAGGTAATTTTGTCGAAAAATGGTTCTTCATGCGTCTGCAACATCTCGCAATGCTGAAGATTGATTTTTTCTTTCGTATGCTGTGTTTCGTGCATGAAATGTTCGCGGGCTTGAAGATGTTTCGCGATTTTGCAAGGGTTTAGTCTTAGCCCTACGTCGGAGAAACATTTTTTGTTTGTCTGCTGATGTTCGCAGCCAAAACTGTTATTGATGTTTGGATGCTAATAGTTTGATTTGAGATCGAGGAATTAGGACCGAGGGGTCGCGTAAATTTGTCCATGGGAAGAAGCGTTTTCCTTCAGAGTGCGTTGTGAAGTGTTGGCCTTCCGAGATCTATTTCGTGCATTTTTGAGGATGTTTCGTATAGCCCTAGGAGCTTTGTTACGAATTTTTCCTTACATGCCACGTATTATGGGTAAAACATAGCGGGCTTAAAGTGAATTGTGGAATGTATCGAACTTGGTCGATTGTCGGCAAGTTTAGGTTTTATGTTAACCATTTGGTTGTTAGGACTGAGTTTTGTGACGAAGAATTTATCATATGATTTCCGACTGTGGGCTATACGATAATTATTCTCTTAATAGTCACACGACGTTTTTAGACAAATCGTGGATTGTCGTCTAGCCTTTAAGTGATGATTTCTCAAATAGTTTGGCTTGGCGTGAAGGATGTGTTCACTCAGATAGCCAAGGACGTTGTAGGTCAAGGATTAGACCATGGTACTTTCGTGTTAACATTAAGGTCATGTTAGTTTACGATCGTCCTTAAAGGGGATTCCAAATTCTGGTTCGGACCTTTACTGGAAGGCGTAATTGACCGAGGGACAAAGAGCGCTTGTCGAGATTGATAGGCCAAGTTTGTCGGGGTTATCAGTGTTAAGATGGCTGATAGTCATAGAAAACGATTCTCCGCTTTAGGTTTCAGTTATACGATGAATGTTTCGTATAATATTACCTAAACTCTTATGAAAATGGATTCATTTTTTGTCTGAGGAAGACGAAGCCTGAGAGGTTTGATACAGAACCCGTGCGGAGTCAATTGCGAGATGATTGCCTGCTCGGATGTGACCGAGTGGAATATAAGGCAGAAGCCAGCAAGCCGCAGGGCTAAAGAATGAGACTTGTTACGTTTACTTTCGAAAGTTGCTTCGTATGAGTTGATCTGATTATACGAAGGATTTTTCGTGTAAGTAACGGGCGACCGGTTTCATGAAGGTAGTAAATCAGTGTTATGTATCGACATGTCAAAGTAGCGATGTTTCCGCAGATTTTACGAAAAACGTTCCGGCTTTGATTTGGATCTTTGGTGAAATTTGCTTGGAGTTACTCATTGAGTGTTACCGAACTTTATTTAAGACGAAACCCGCTAGAAACGAATCGGGTTTAAGACGACGTTCATGTCTCTAGTTTTGTTCTCTCTTTAGGAAGCGAGCTGGATATGCGTAGCGATCGTTTCTTGATTTTCAGAGAGTTTAGATCGGTTTGCAATATCTGGCTACTGGACAGAGCACACCGTCCATCTCGGCGGATGGCCGAGCTGGATCAGCCATCCGCCTAGGTTTTAAATTTCCTAAATTTCTATGGCAGTCTCAAAGGCATTTTTATTTCCTAGTAATTTCCTACGAAAATTCCAAGTCTGATTTCAAAAACTTCAAGTCGGAAATACCTTAGTTCTCTTGAAGATTCGGGTTAGCCTCTTCTCCGTTTTGCTTGCTCATTTGCCCTTACTCTTTTCGTGTCTGTCTGCCCATTTCGAATAGCAAGAATATTGATTCTTCCTGGAATTCTCTTATTTCCTGGCCGCGTTTAGGGTGCTGCAAATCTTGCGGTTTTCGTGATCCATGTTTCAATCTTAGTATCATTGGATTTACGAAAATGAATAAGCATCTTGTCGAAAACCTATTAGTGTTTAGGAATAGCCAGGGACGATCGAGAGATGCCAAGGATGATCAGGAAGACTTGCCAGGTGATGAGGTTTTGGCCACACATCAAGGCACGAGAGGAGGGATGGTGAGACCGTAGAGAGACGCGGATGGGGGAATTTTGATTCTCGGATTTCGCTCCATCTCTTTCCTTCTCCGATACTATTTTTCTACGATCGTTGTTAGATTTTCGAAGGTTGTCATATGTTGCCAATTTTAGTTTTACAAAAGTTTTTCCGAAAAATAATATCGAGTTTAATTTTACGATAGTTATTCCGCAAAATGTTATTGATTTTAATTTTACGAAAGTTGTTTCGTAAAATGTTGTCGAGCTTAATTATTGCGAAGGTTATTTCATAAGATGTTGTCGAGCATAATTTTTACGAGATTTGTTCTATAAAGAGGTTTTCAAGTTTTGGTTGTACGAGAGCCGTGACAAGGTTAATTATATCAACCAAACTTAGTCAAAAGTTTTTCTCTTATCCGTGGGATTGATCCGTGGAAATTTTGAGTAGTTTTTTCCGAAGTAAGATTTAGGTGACAAATATCGACAACTCGCGGAATTTGTTACTATGGAAGTGATACTTGAATTCTTACGAAATCTTAGGCTTCAGAAAATGTTTTAGCGGTGGGGATACGATCTTTCGTTTTGCTTTATCTTGTCTTCGTCAGCCGTTTTAGGTTTCGAGTGATTTTATAGAAATCAACTCCGTTTCTCTGAAAGTTATTTGAAAGAATTACAGCGGCAAGCTATATACCCGATTTGCTGAGCTTCATTTTTCCGCGACTTACCTAGGGGTTTTCCGCAAGATATTCGGAAGAAGTACAGCGGTGAGTTATGTACCCGATTTGCTGTGCTACATTTTTCCGCGATAAACCTAGGGTTTTTCTGCGCTTTTGGGGAGAACATGTTTTACTTTTCCAAAAAGTTTTCAGAAAACGTGTTTTGGTAAAACCCTTACGCGTAGGCAATTCGAGGTGTTCAGCTAACCGTTTCCATTTTATACGATCAATCCGAATGTTATTCGAGAGAACGAGTTCTTGCGGTTTTTAAATCGTAAAATTCCAACGGTGACTCCGATCGGCTGGACCGAACACGCGACCAGCTCGGCAATCCGCCGAGCTGGACCAGTCAAGTTCGGTGGATGGCCCAGTTCGGTGGATGGCTGAGCTGGAATGATCGTGCTGTCTTCATCTCGTCCTCGCAGCTCCCTCCTTCGGGATTAGAATGAACCTGCTCTTGTTTCATCTCGATTGAAGTCATCGTTGGAACTTACGATTTAAAAACCGCAAGAACTCGTTCTCTCGAATAACATTCGGATTGATCTTATAAAACGGCAACGGTTAGCTGAACACCTCGAATTGCCTATGCGTAAGGGTTTTACCAAAACACATTTTCCCAAAACTTTTCGGAAAAGTAAAACATGTTCTCCCCAAAACCGCAGAAAAACCCTAGGTTAATCGCGGAAAAAGGAAGCATAGCAAATCGGGTACATAACTCACCGCTGTACTTCTTCCGAATATCTTGCGGAAAAACCACGTCTTCCGAATATCTTGCGGAAAAACCCTAGGTTAGTCGTGGAAAAAGGAAGCTTAGAAAATCGGGTACATAACTCGCCGCTGTACTTCTTCCAAATAACTTTCAGAGAAACGGAGTTGATTTCTATAGAATCACTCGAAACCTAAAACGGCTGACGAAGACTAGATAAAGTAAAATGGGAGATCGTATCCCCACCGCTTAAACGTTTTCTGAAGCCTAAGATTTCATAAGAATTCAAGTATCACTTCCATAGTAACAAATTCCGCGAGTTGTCGATGTTTGTCACCTAAATCTTACTTCGGAAAAAACTACTCAAAACTGCCACGGATCAATCCCACGGATAAGAGAAAAACTTTTGACTAAGTTTGGTTGCAATAATTAACCTTGTCACGGCTCTCGTACAACCAAAATTTGAAAACCTCTTTACAGAACAAATCTCGTAAAAATTATGCTCGACAACATCTTGCGAAATAACCTTCACAAAAATTAAGCTCGACAACATTTTACTAAACAAATTTCGTAAAATTAAAATAGATAACATTTTTCGGAATAACTGTCGTAAAATTAAAATCGATATTATTTTTCGGAAAAACTTTCGTAAAACTAAATTGGCAACATATGACAACCTTCGAAAATCTAACAACGATCGTAGAAAAAGAGTATCGGATAAGGAAAAAGATGGAGCGAAATCCGAGAATCAAAATTCCCCCATCCGCCTCTCTCCACGGTCTCACCATCCTTCCTCTCGCGCCTTGATGTATGGCCAAAACCTCATCACTTGGCAAGTCTTCCTGATCATCCTTGGCATCTCTCGATCGTCCCTGGCTATTCTTAAACACTAAAAAGTTTTCGACAAGATGCTTATTCATTTTCGTAAATCCAATGATACTAAGATTGAAACATGGATCACGAAAACCGCAAGATTTGCAGCACCCTAAACGCGGCCAGGAAATAAGAGAATTCCAGGAAGAATCAATATTCTTGCTATTCGAAATGGGCAGACAGACACGAAAAGAGTAAGGGCAAATGAGCAAGCAAAACGGAGAAGAGGCTAACCCGAATCTTCAAGAGAACTAAGGTATTTCCGACTTGAAGTTTTTGAAATCAGACTTGGAATTTTCGTAGGAAATTACTAGGAAATAAAAATGCCTTTGAGACTGCCATAGAAATTTAGGAAATTTAAAACCTAGGCGGATGGCTGATCCAGCTCGGCCATCCGCCGAGATGGACGGTGTGCTCTGTCCACCCTTCAATAAAACATGTATAACTTATGCTACAGGATACCGATTGACCTCAGACCGGTGGCATTATCGGAAGATTTCGATTTCTCCCAGAGGAGGGAATGGTCGCGAGTGTCAGACCCGAAGCGCTTCCTAGCGGGGACCTGGAGGCCGGTGTCCTGCCTGGGGTTTGGAGGAATTCAACACCTGAGTATGTTTCCCCAACAGTTTGCCCCTTATTTCTTGATTTCGTCATCGAATTCGAGGAATAACCTGTGCACTCAAGTCAACCAGAGTTTCTCATTCTCAGCAGGCTTCCCTTAGGCTGGACATCGCTCCAGTAATCCTGCTATCCCGGGTTCCTCTCAGGCCGGAGCCATAAATTAAACCCGGGGGAGGACCAGTTCCCTTGTGGTAGACTGGGGTTTAACAGTATCTTGGAGAAGATAGAGCCAGGAGACTTGATGATTTCGGAAGAGGAGGCCTGAGCATTTGGCGTGACGCAGGTCTGAAGCTAGCGCAAGATTTCGCTGAAGGGTTCCATATGTTTTGAAGGATGTTTAAGTCGAATCTTTTTTAAGAGGCACATATCCACTTTATTTTTGCGAAATTTTCCTTTTCAAGGAGGATTTTCCCTTTCTCCTCCAAGGACCGAGTTTCCTTTTTTTTATGCTGGTCGTCTACGTCGATGATTCTATGGGATATTTGGAAACATCTTATTTCCTTTTCCAGCTCTGTGAGGAAGGATGATCCCGGTGTTTATAAAGGCTCGCGATAGCTCCCAATCGGCCTCAATCCATCTCGAGTGCTGATTTTCGGACAAGAAAGATGAATCCCGATCTTCTCACGTTTCCGTCCTCGCTCGTGGGTGGCCGTTCGAGGCCACATTATCTTTCCACCGATCCTTTCTCATCTCCTATTCCTTTCTGGGGAGATGTTCTGGAGGCTGATAGTGAAGCGGTCCCGTTAGCGCCCCTGAGACAGCATCGCTCCTGTTTCTTCGATGACGGTCCTCGTTCCGAGATCCGGGAGGGTGATCTTGCTGATACTCAGAGGAAGTACGCGATTTATCCTTCAGTGGGGATGAGAAGTCCTTCTGAGTTCGAGCGTGCCCCAGACGGAGGAGCGAATTAGGTAGCTTTCTACGAGGCATATCTAGAGGCGGGCTTCCCGGGCGGTATCCCTTCCCTTATAGCTGAGGTATCTTCTTACTTTGGTTTCTGTCCCTCTCAACTTACTCCCTTGACCTGGACGATTTTAATGGCGGTCCAAGTGCTCGGGGAATTTCATGGATTCTCTGTCGGAGTGCATGAGATTCTATACTCCTACTATTTTGCCCCTCTGGTGAACAAAGCAGGATTCTATCACCTCTAATCCCATGACGGCGCTCCTTTAGTTGAAGAGCCTTCAAGGGGTATTAGGGGAAATTTTCCCTTCGGGGATAGTTTGAACAACCGGTATGTATTCGTGAAGATTCTAGAGCCGTTTGGTTATCCTTCATCCTGGAGTACCGTTGGTAAGTTCTTCTCTTTTATCTGAGCCTTGAGTTTACCGTTCGTCTGGGACTTCGTATTCACTGATGCTTGGTTTTTGCCATCAGATGTATCTCGTCCAGTATCCTTTATTGGTGAGGCAGTGTCGAAGCTTATGATGGGAGTTCCCCGGCGATTCCGATGGCTGAATTTCCTGGTCAGCAAGGAGGCCTTGCGTCATAGCCACATCTGGGCTAATCCTTCCTTTTCAGTTTTCATCTGATAGGATTACATCTTCTTATTTCTTGTGTCGTTTTTTCCCAGGGAACGTGGTGAGGCTTTCAGTGTCAGCCATCTATGACGAGCATCAAAAGGCTAAAACACCGAAGAGGTGTCCATTTTACACCCTTCCGCCGAGATTGGTGAGGACCGCTTCGTCGGTTAATGGTCTCTCTTCCACTTCATCAACTGGTGCTTAAGCTGCACCTAATCAAGACCTACTGGTAGACGCTCATAAGAGGTTGCTTGACGAGGTGTTCTTCCTCCGTATCCAGGTGCAGGATATGGTGGCCCGTCAAAATTTATTGATTCAGCAGGTGAGGGTGTCGGCCAGATGGGAGCTCATGAGGGAACAGCTAGAGAAGCGGTTAGAGCATTGGAATACTGAAAAAGAGTATCGCCGATACTTATACCTGTCCGGGGGGATCGACCAGAAATCGGGGGATTTTACTCAGGCTGCAACTCAGAAGTCTATTGTAGGGTCGCGATTTTCGGAGGAGCCTTCTTTTTGAATGATTCTTCCCTGTTTTTGTTTTTTGAAACGCTGGTTTTTGCTGAATCTCTCTCTTTTTGAATAATGGCTCCTTGTGGCCCCTTTTGATTTTTGGAATAATGCACTATTCTTCATCGAATTGTTTTGCATGCTCTAATGGAAGCAACTCGAATCTTTAATGAGGACGCTCCCCATTTGCTTCTTAGTCGAGGTAGCCTTTGTTAGTATACTCTTCTTGTTATGGTAGGAGTCGTAGGATATGATCGCTTCTTACCCTCTTCATAGGTTAGGTATCAGGATCATGGGAGTGGATCGAACCCTAGCGTTGCCTTAGAACTAGGAGATGTCGTTAGGACCCGGAAGTCATTCTTGGGACTCGGAGATGTCCTCACGACTTTTCGGGGTGGCCCCAGACCCGGAGGTCATAGTTGGAATCTGCAAGGTTGACTTTGAACCCGAAGGTTTAAGCTTTCCAGAACATGGACTTAGAACCCGGAGGTTGCTATTGTAACCCGGAGGTCACATAAGGATCTGAAGGTTGTTTTTGGGAATCCGGGGGTTTCTCTCTAGATCCTGAGATCGCATTTCAAACCCGGAGGTTACTTGGGAACCCAGAGGTTTTCTTTTTGGATCCTGAGATCGTGTTTGGAACCCGGAGGTTCTTTTTAGATCATGGGATCGTATTTGGAACCCGGAGGGTTTCCTTTAGATCCTGAGATCATATTTGGAACCCAGAGGTTATAGGGGAACCCGAAGGTCACGTAAGGACATGAATGTCGTCTTGGGAGCCCGGATGTTGGGGAAAAATACTCAGGTATTGAATTCATCCAGACCCCAGGCAGGATACCGGGCTCTGGGTCCCCGCTAGGAGACACCTTGAGTCCCCGCTAGGAAACATTCCGGGTCCGGTCCCAAGGACCGCCCCCTTCCTCTGGGAGATGGAAATATTCCGATAAGGGGATCCTTCCATATTTCCAAATATGGAAGTGTTTAACCCTATAGGTTGGCTAAGACCGACTTGCAAACGACTATATAAGGGGAGTCCAAACCCTAGAACAAGGGATCGACACTTCAAGACTTAGAAACTAGAGATAGGCGGCTAGAACTAGGGTTCTTACTCAAAACATTGTAGTTCCGACTTGTTTATCTAATAAAACGTCTCTTCAAGTCTCTTTTCTTTGATTCTCACTAAATACTAAGTCTTGTCCATCGTTCCGTGGTACTCACAAAGATCCTACACAAAAATCCCCTAACAGTTTGGCGCTAGAAGGAGGGGAGTAATCTATACTACGTGATAATAGCGATGGATGAACAGAACGAGCTACCCGAAGCTACCCAGAGAGAAGCCGAGCTCCAAAGGCAGCTCGATGGTCTACAAAGTAAAGTAACCGAGCTGCACAGAGCTTGAGAGGAGGTTGTGGAGAGTCAAGAGCTCTCCTCAGAAGTCCAGAGCTTGAGGAGAAGCTCGACAAACATTCCAAGCAACTGGAGCAGAGCGCCGAGAAGCTCAGCCAGCTCGAATCGGAGAACCTAACCCTCTGGTGTTGGGGAAAAATACTCTGGTATTAAATTCCTCCAGACCCCAGGTAGGACACCGGCCCCTGGGTCCCCGCTAGGAGGCACCCCGATTCCCCGCTATGAAGTATTTTGGGCCCGGTCCCAGGGATCGTCCCCTTCCCCCGGGAAAAGGAAAACTTCTGATAAGGAGAACGTTCTATATTTCTGAATATGGAAGAGTTTAACCTACTCCAACCGACTAAGGCCCACCTTAAGAAGACTATGTAAAGGGAAACTAAACCCTACAGCAAGGGATTGACACTTCGAGACTTAGAGATTAGAGCTAGGCGGCTAGAGCTAGGGTTCTTTCTCAAAATTGTTGTAGTTCCAGCTCTTTGATCTAATAAAACGTCTTTTTCTACTTTCTTACTTGCAAATCAATACAACTACCCACGAAATCTAAGCCTTGTCCATCGTTCTGTGGTACTCACAAAGATTTTACACAAAAATCCCCTAACAGTTTGGCGCTAGGAGAAGGGGAGTAATCTAAACTACGTGATAATGGCGGTGGACGAGCTACCCGAAGCTACCTAAAGAGAAGCCAAACTCCAGAGGAAAATCGATGGTCTGCAAAGTCAAGTAACTGAGTTGCATAAAACTCGGGAGGAGGCTAATCCCGAGCTCTCCTTGGAATTCTAGAGCTTGAAGGAGAAACTCAACGAACACTCCAAGCAACTGGAGCAGAGCGCCGAGAAGCTCAGCCAGCTCGAATCGGAGAATCTTAACCTCCGTGACGAGAACCAAGCCCTCAACACAAAGAGTAACAAGAAGCGTCGATTCCGGTCTCAGGTCCGCCCTATGCCGACTCTGGAGACACCTAACTCCGGAATAGGTGCGAATCTCCCACCTACGGCGTCGGGAGGAGACGCATCAACGCGCGAGAAGGCTAAGGATGCCCAGACCTACGACGTGGAAGACAGTGAATCTGAGCCGGAACCCAATAAGGAAGCACCTGATGGAGCAACGAAAGCAGAGTCTCCTATGGTCGCTTACCTGGAACAGATGTTCTCCAAGAGGCTCGATGCCATGCAGTCCATGGTAGAGAGGCTCCCAGGAGTAGCTCCCCCCATCCGGAAGAGAAACACCGACTCTTATGTCGATACTCCTTTCACGGATGAGATCACCTTGATCGAGATGCCTAGGAAGTTCTCCTTCCCCAGCATAATGGCGTATGACGGCACCACTGATCCGGATGACCACTTCGCCCAATACAGACAAAGGATGCTCGCCGTAGCACTTCCAAAGGAGTCGCATGAAGCTACCATGTGCAATGGGTTCGGCTCCACCCTGACTGGATCCGCTCTGCAATGGTACATCAACCTACCCTCCAGGTCCATAGCCTCCTTCGCGATTCTCAGCGATAAGTTCGTGGAACAATTCGCCCGCAGCAGGGATCTGGAGAAAATCTCTGATGGCCTCTACGAAATCCTCCAGCACATGGCGGAACCCCTGCGAGGCTACATAGCCCGCTTCAATCAAGAGAAGGTGGCTATCCCCGAATGCAGCATCCCCACTGCTATCTCTGCCTTCAAAAGAGGCATACTCCCCGACGGGGATCTCTATAAGGAGTTAACCAAATACCAGTGCAAAACCATGGAAGACGTCCTATCTCGAGCCTTGGCGCATGTAAAATGGGAAGAAGATGTTGCTAGCCGCGCTAAGGCGCAACAAAATCAGGATCCCAAGACGATCAGATCAGACCGAACCGAGCGAGACGAGAAACCCTCTCAAAGACCAGCCAGGGACTCTGGAAATCGAAACCGGGGCAGATACCAGAACCGGCCGATCGAGAAGGCAGAAGGGATGGCAGTGTCCACGTGGCCAGACATCTCTCACCTCTCCATCTCAAGGCCGGAGCTGATCAATGTTCTGAGGCGGATGGGCCAACAGGTTAAGTGCCCTCAGAAGATGAAAGTACCCTACTCTTTCCGGAACCCTGGTTTCTGGTGCGACTTCCACCGAGACCACCGTCACAAAACGGAGGACTGCATCGCACTAAAGATCGAGGTCAACGAGCTGCTTAAGAAAAGACACCTCAGGGAGTTCCTTTCCGAGAAGGCCAAGAGCCACCTATAAGTTTTAGAGAATCTGAGTTTGATACAGGGAAAGAAAGAGATTAGAAAAGTCTAGAGGTGATTTAGGACGAGTTTAGCTAAGAGTTTAGTGTATAATCATGATTGAGAGTCTTTGAGTCTAAGAGAGTGTTTTTGTGTCAAGAACTATCTAGTTATCATTAATCAAAAGTTTACAATTTATATGAATGCATACAAGGGTTTTCCCTAAAGGTAAAGTAAGCAAAGCATGTGAAGTCAAGGGGGAGCTAGGCGCCAGTTTCAAACTAAGCCAATGGGAGACTTCACATGTGTGTCATGAATGGAAAAGGTTGCTTTCCCTTTCCAGCTGCATACAGCCTGTCAAGACCGCGGCCTTATCCTTCCCTCAACGGTCTGATCAAGCTCTGGTAATTCTCCATAGTTACCATTACCCTTATCACAAGTAACCTTCCTAAATAGTGAAGTGTGTTCACCCAAAGCTTGTACGGCCATTCCTCATGTACGGCCTGTACGGATTGTACGGACTGGACCTCCTCAATCCCTTTCCTCCTAGTGCTTCACTCCTTCATATCCTCCCATTATATACATTACTCAACACTTCATCTCATGATCTCATCTCAATATGATCTCATCTCAACACTCCCCCTCAAGCTTAGCTTTGTGAAAGTCTAAGCTTGGATAGCCATGAGATCTTCCACATTAAAAACATCACCAAAGAAAACCCATTGGGACAAAACTTTGATGAGGGAAAAAGAGTAAAGACCTCATAGCTAAGGGGCTTAGCTCCTTCTCGTGAGATCAATGAGTCCTAGCCTGCTATGAATGGACTCAATTGTCTTTTGCCTTGCTACCTTTGTACACACATCTGCTAGCTGATCTTCACTCCTTGTGTAACATGGTAAGATAACTCCAAGAAGTATCATTTGCCTCACCTTGTGACAATCTACTTCAATGTGCTTGGTTCTCTCATGGAAGACTGAGTTGGTGGCAATGTGTATAGCAGCCTTAT
>NC_027750.1:44530941-44532172 GCF_000695525.1 Brassica oleracea var. oleracea
GTGCAGTAGCCGGTTGTGGACCTTCTGTCTGCTCTATCTCCAGCCCAATCCACATCACAGTAGCCAACAACTTCAGTACTCCCATTACACCCCATCCACACTCCTTGATCAGCTGAGCCATTGAGATACATCAAGATCCGGTTCACCATTCCCCAATGATGTTCCTTTGGAACTTGCATATGCTGGCTCACCTGGTTCACAGCAAAACAAATATCAGGACGTGTGATGGTTAAGTATATAAGCTTACCCACTAGCTTTCTATAAAGCTTTGCATCCTTGAATGGTGGACTGTCTTCAATCTCCCCCTCACGTGGAACCTTGTATCCATCTTCCAAGGGAGTCTTGGCTGTCTTTCCATCAAGTTTACCTGCATCTTTCAACAAATCAAGTGTATACTTTATTTGGGATAGAAACAAACCTTCCTTGGATCTACATATCTCAATTCCAAGAAAGTATTTCATCTCTCCCAAATCTTTAATCTCAAAAACAGATTTAAGAAAGTCTTTAGTGGCTTGTATCTCTTCTTTATCACTACCTGTTATGTCATCTACATACACAAGTAGAACAACAATACCTGAGGGCGTGTTGAGTGTAAAAAGAGTATGGTCAAGCTCTGACTTCCTAAAGCCTCTTCCATTCAGAGTTGTGCTCAACTTATTATACCATGCCCTTGGTGATTGTTTCGGACCATAGATAGATTTCTTTAATCTGAGTACATTCCCTTTCTTCACCAAGTGCTCTAGACCAGGGGGAGGCAGCATATACACTTCATCTTCTAGTTCTCCTTGTAGGAATGCATTCTTTACATCCATTTGCCACAAGCCCCACTCAAGATTCACAGGCAGAGATAGAACAATCCTGATGGTATGTAGCTTAGCCACAGGTGCAAATGTATCTATATAATCCTCTCCATAGGTTTGGGTAAACCCTCTTGCAACCAACCGAGTCTTCTTCCTATCAATCTGTCCATTTGCTAGATACTTTATTGTGAAAATCCATCTACTAGACACTGCTCTTTTCCCTTTAGGTAGCTCACTCTCATACCAAGTGTCATTCTTTATCATTGCATCAGATTCAGCTCCCACTGATTCCTTCCATTCCTTGTCCTTCATAGCTTCCTCATATGACCTTGGTACATGGCTCTCATCTAAGCTTACCATAAAGGCACAATGTTCTTCTGGATAATGCGCAAAGGAACACACAGCTTGAGAAGGATGTTCCACAGCCTGGG
>NC_027750.1:44532367-44540376 GCF_000695525.1 Brassica oleracea var. oleracea
TGAGTTTCAACATGTACTTCAGCCGGTTCAGGTATTGATTCCCCCCCATGATCTAAGTTCGATGCCTCGGTAGGTTGTGTGTTTGTTGTATAGCGTCTCTCCTTTTCTTGTGCTGGTTGCTTCAAGCTTGTTTCTCAACTCTTTTGGCCTAAGGACAAAGCATAGACATCCAAAGATTCGCATATGCTCCAATGATGGCTTGTACTTGTTCAAGGCTTCAAAAGGGGACTGATCATGTAGAATCTTAGTTGGGATCCGGTTGATTAGATAACAAGATGTAGCCACAGCATCACTCCAAAACCTCTTAGGGACATTTGCTTGAAACATCATTGACCTTGCCACCTCCATGAGATGCCTATTCTTTCTCGCAGCCACTCCATTTTGCTGAGGAGTATAAGGACAACTAGTTTGGTGTAGTACCCCATGTTGTGCTAGATGTTGCTTGAAGGCTTGACCAGTGTATTCCCCACCATTATCTGATCTCAAAATTTTAATCTTGGCATTGTAATGGTTAGTCACATAGTTTTGAAAATTTTTAAAAGCTTCAAGCACCCTATCTTTGGTTTGTATGAGTGTTATCCAGGTGTATTTCGATTTTTCATCTATGAATGTGACAAAGTATCTAAAACTATCCCTAGACAAGCAAGGAGAAGTCCAAACATCAAAGTGAATTAAATCAAAGCACTTGTCATAGACAGTAGACGAAATGGGAAACACAGTTTTACAATGTTTGCCTAAAATGCAAGCTTCACAATCCTTATTTTCAAATACCACACCTGGTAACATTAAGTTTAAAGCCCTAACATGGGGATGACCTAGTCTAGCATGCCACAATGCATTTTTATACATCATAGACTCAGAAGTAAATGAGCATAAGTAATCAAAAACAGGAGCTAGTTCTTCAAGTAAGTATAAATCTCCTTTGGTAACTCCTTTTCCAATCAATTGGCTGCTCTCAATATACTGAAACTTCACATCATTAGGACTGAATATAACATTGCAATTAAGATCAGTAGTGCATTTCTTTACAGATAATAGATTCGATGTGAATCAGGCATATAGAAGGCTTTAGATTCTTTATCAAACAATTTCAGCTTGCCAATTCCTTTTGGATTTTATCTCCATTTGCAAACATTACATGTCCATTGGTAGGTTCAATGTCTCTAATCAAACTAGTATCACTAATCATATGATGAGATGCTCCTGAATCAACTATCAATGGCTTAAACAGGTTGTGTGCAATATGAGACTGTCCTAGTATGCTAGTAGGTTTATAAGCAATGCTTGACTGATCAGGTTCTCTAGCAATGCTACACGGTTCATATGATGCACCAAAAGAGTAACCAAGAGTACCAAGTGTGTTACCATTCTCCTTTAGCATTTTGATGAGGGAACCAAGGTCTGATCTCCTCAGATACTCATGCTCATGGTTGTTCTGATGGCTTGGTTGAGCTGTGTAAGTCACCAGAGCCTTGCTGTCTCCAAGCTCACGTACACTGCCCTCTCCAGCTTGGCCTGAGCTCCCAGCCACACTTGAACTTCCCGGCTCACTTCCAGCATACGAGACATTGGCTCTCCCATCTTTCTCTCTTGAGAACTTAGCCGGCTTCAGGTGAGGATGCAAGATCCAACAATTGTTCTTCTTGTGTCCTTGTCTCTTGCAGTGATCACAATTTCCCGTAAACCTCTTTCCATCATACTGGTTAGAGCTTGCACGGTTTGCTTGCGGAACCTCAGCTTGGTTTGCAAGTGTGATCTTTCCTTTCCCTCCAAAGAGACCAATAGAACCTTCCTCCTTCTGAACTTGTGCACACACTTCTTCAAGATCAGGTAGCTTTCCGGACCTCAGGATGTGTTTGATGAGGCTATTGTAGCTCGGATTCAGCGTGAGCTGCAACCCAAACACCTTATCTTGGTCGCGTCTCTCAGCCAGCTCATCTAGGTTGGTTGTGCCTGGCCTCAGCATCTCCAGCTCAGACCACAAAGCTCTGAACTTCCCAAGGTGCTTTGTAAACTCCATGTCTTCCTGCGTCAAGCTGTTGATAGCACGTTTCACTTCAAACACACGGCTCAAGTTCGAGATGTTACCATAAACCTTCTTCACAGTGTCCCAAAGATCCTTTGCTGTCTCATAGTAGCTGTAAGCCTCCAGGATAGACACTTCAAGAGACCGTTGGAGTATGGACATCACCAGCTGATCATCCTGCTCCCACTTCTCTTCATCACACTCGACAACCTCCTTGTCGCCTTCAGAAGTAATGAGCTTTGGGGCTCCACTCTGCATGATGTCTCCTCATAAACCCTTACTCCCCGCTGCAGTCTTCACCAAACGAGAACACAAAAGATAGTTACCCCCCTTGAGAGTAACCGGAACCACTGCCTTGTTGCTTTCCATTTCAGACTCACTCGGATGAAAGCTAAGCAACTAATGTGTTCCTGAGTGTTCTAGTACTCAAACCCAGATTATGATGAACCTGGCTCTGATACCATATAAGTTTTAGAGAATCTGAGTTTGATACAGGGAAAGAAAGAGATTAGAAAAGTCTAGAGGTGATTTAGGACGAGTTTAGCTAAGAGTTTAGTGTATAATCATGATTGAGAGTCTTTGAGTCTAAGAGAGTGTTTTTGTGTCAAGAACTATCTAGTTATCATTAATCAACAGTTTACAATTTATATGAATGCATACAAGGGTTTTCCCTAAAGGTAAAGTAAGCAAAGCATGTGAAGTCAAGGGGGAGCTAGGCGCCGGTTTCAAACTAAGCCAATGGGAGACTTCACATGTGTGTGATGAATGGATAAGGTTGCTTTCCCTTTCCAGCTGCATACAGCCTGTCAAGACCGCGGCCTTATCCTTCCCTCAACGGTCTGATCAAGCTCTGGTAACTCTCCATAGTTACCATTACCCTTATCACAAGTAACCTTCCTAAATACTGAAGTGTGTTCACCCAAAGCTTGTACAGCCATTCCTCATGTACGGCCTGTACGGATTGTACAGACTGGACCTCCTCAATCCCTTTCCTCCTAGTGCTTCACTCCTTCATATCCTCCCCCTATATATATTACTCAACACTTCATCTCATGATCTCATCTCAATATGATCTCATCTCAACACCACCTAAGCAAGGAGACAACGGGAAAGCCCACTGAAGCTGCTCCCATCTCGCCACCTCGACAGGACCGAGTGATTCATGTCATATCGGACGGTTCGGAGATCAGCGGCATACGCCACGCAGCCGCGAAGAAAAGCACCTGGAACGCTAAGCACGGCCTAGAGGCAGCCAAGCCAAAACGTCTACTCCTAGGTACGGACAAAATAAGTTTCACAGCCAAGGAGCAGGAGAAAGTTCTCACCCCGCATCACGAAGCCCCTGGTCATATTGCTCACTGTAGCGAATTTGGCAGGCAAGACGAAACGCCTGCTCCTGGGTATGGAGGAAATAAGCTTCACGGCCAAGGAGCAGGAAAGGGTTCTCACCCCACATCATGACGCCCTGGTCATATCGCTCATTGTAGCGAATTGCCTTGTGAAAAGGATACTGGTAGATAATGGAAGCTCCGGCAACATCATCTTCCAGGCCGCATACAAGGATTTGGGGATGGAGGAAAGCGCTCTAACTCGGAGGATAACCCCGCTTATAGGGTTCAGCGGAGAAGTCAAACAAACTACAGGAGAGGTGACACTCCCCGTATACGCTGAAGGGATCAACATGTCAACCAAGTTCCTCGTTGTTGGCTGAGACTTGTCCTACAATATGATCCTAGGACGGCCCTGGATTCACGGCATGGGAGCCGTCCCTTCGACTCTTCACCAGATGGTGAAATTCCCTACACCCTTGGGCATAAAGGCGATCAAAGGAGATCAGGAGTATTGCCGCTCCTGCTACCAGACTACTCTGAAGGGAAATACCAAGGTCTTATAGCAATTATAGAGTAAGCCTCCGGCTCATCACACCGAGGAACCGGAGGTAGAGAAAATGGACGACGTGCCATTAATCGAAGGAGATCAGACCCGACATCTCAAGATCGGCTCCAAGCTGACCGAAGGATTGAGGAAGAGATTAATAGACTTCCTCAGGTCCAACTCCGGTTGCTTCTCTTGGTCCCACACAGATATGCCTGGGATCGACCCGGAGATCATCATCCATAAGCTGCAGGTGGATCCCCTACATCAACCCGTCAGAAAAAAGAGAAGGAAGTTTGCTTCCGAAAGGGACGCAATCATCAACGATGAAGTCAAAAGCCTGCTCGGCGCGGGGTTCATTCGTGAGGTGCAATATCCGGAATGGCTGGCCAATGTCGTCGTGGTCAAGAAAAAGAACAGGAAGTGGAGAGTCTGCATAGACTTCACAGACCTCAACAAGTCATGTCTAAAGGACTCCTTCCCGCTACCTCATATCGACAAGCTGGTGGATTCCACCGCTGGGCATCAGCTGATGAGCTTCATGGACGCATTCTACGGCTATAATCAAATACTTATGCATCCGGAAGACCATTAGAAAACATCCTTCATGACGTTCAGAGGGATCTACTGCTACAAGGTCATGCCCTTCGGCCTAAAGAACGCATGATCAACCTACCAACGACTGGTGAACATGATGTTTGCGGACCAGATTGGGCAAACCATCGAGGTCTACATAGACGACATGATGGTCAAGTCCCTGGAGGCTGAGGACCACATATCTCACCTACAACAAGCCTTCTCCACCTTCCGGAAGTATAACATGAAGCTCAACCCAGCAAAATGCTCATTCGGGGTCAGTTCTGGCAAGTTCCTTGGGTACATTGTAACCCACCGGGGCATCGAGGCCAACCGGGAACAAATAAGGGCCATTCATTCAATACCTTCCCCGAAGAACGTCAAGGAGGTCCAAAAGCTGACGGGAAGAATGGCGGCCCTGAGCAGGTTCATCTCCAGAATCTCCAACAAAGCTCATGACTTCTTCGGAACCCTCAAAAATCCAAAGGACTTCCAGTGGACGGAAGAATGCGAATCCGCCCTCCATGAGCTAAAGGCGTATCTCACCACTCCTACTCTCCTATCTAAGCCACTACTCGGTGAGGTCCTGCTACTATATCTAGAAGTCTCCGAACACGCCTTGAGCGCCGTCCTAGTCCGCGAGGAGGGAAGCAAGCAGCTACCTATCTATTACGTAAGTAAGGCTCTCCTGGACGCGGAAACCCGCTATAGCCATCAAGAGAAGCTGGCCTTAGCCCTAATAGTCGCTGCTCTCAAGCTCTGACCCTACTCCCAGGCTCATCCAATCGTGGTTGTCACCTCCTTCCCTGTAAAGTTGGTCCTCCACAAACCCGAAGTCTCCGGACGCCTAGCCAAATGGGCTGTGGAACTAGGGGAGTACGACGTAATCTTTTGACCTGCCACAGCTATAAAGTCACAGGTCCTAGCGGACTTCGTGGCCGAATTCTCCCTTGCCTTACTTCCAGCTTTGGAGCAAGAAGTACGCCTCCGAGGCGAAACCAAGGAAGAGGGAGAATGGATCCTGCACGCTGATGGATCTAGAAACATCAGAGGGGCTGGAGTGGGAATAGTGTTTATCTCGCCGACAGGGAATACGGCCTCAAGGGCCGTGAGATGCAACTTCAAAGCGACAAACAACGAAAGCGAGTACGAAGCTCTAATCGCAGGACTAACTCTCGCCCACCAAATGGGGGCAGAAAACATCCAGGTCTTCGGCGACTCCTAGCTGATAATCAACCAAGTACAGGGAGAGTACCAAGCAAAAGACGACAGCATGATCTAGTATCTGGCGGTCGCCCAGCGGCTGATCAAGAAGTTCAAGATTTGCAAGCTCACTCAAAACCTCCAGGAACAAAACTCGCAGGCCGATGCCCTGGCTAATCTGGGGTCCGCCCTCAAAACAAACAGCCAGATGAGCATACCCTTGCTTGTGCTTCAATGGCCGGCCACCCTAGAGGAACTCCCATCAGAGGAGGTCTCCGCTGTCGAAGAAGGCGAAACCTGGATGACCCCCCTAATCTGGTATCTAGAGAACGACATTATCCCGGAAGATCGCAAGCCGCAAGGTACTGTATCTCCCAGGAGAAGCTGTACCGGAGATCCTTCTCTGGCCCGTACCTAAGGTGTGTCACACCTCGAAAAGCCGCTAGAATCCTTGTAGAACTACATGAAGGAGATTGTGGATCCCACTCTAGCGGTAGAAGCCTGGTGCTCAGAGCCAGAAGGGCAGGTTACTACTGGCCAGCCAAGCACTGCGACTAGTGTCAGAGGCACGCTCCAGTTTCCAAGCTTCCCCCAGAGAACCTCAAGTCCATAAGCTCACCGTGGCCCTTCAGAAAGTGGGGCATGGACATAGTAGGAAAATTCCCTATGGCGCCGGGGCAGAAGGTCTTCCTTCTGATAGTAACTGACTACTTCTCCAAATGGGTCGAAGCAGAAGCACTCAGCCGGATAACAGACCTCCAGATTTGAAAATTCATGTGGACCTACGTAATCACTCGCTTCAGGGTCCCCCACGAAATCGTCACCGACAATGGACCCCAGTTCACGAGCCACAACTTCCAGGAGTTCTGCAAGGACTGGGGCATAAAGTTCACTTTCGCCACACCCCGACACCCCAGTCTAACGGGCAAGCCGAGTCCACAAACAAAACCGTGGTCAACATGCTTAAAAAGCGACAGGAGGGCTATCACGGGAAGTGGGCAGAAGAGCTACACGGAGTTCTCTGGGCCTACCGGATCACTCCCAAAACAGCAACAGGGGAAACTCCCTACTCGCTAGTCTACGGCTCTAAGGCCATTATACCCACGGAGATGCACGTGAGAAAAACGGCCTCAGGATCTACCTCTCAAGAGGAGAACAACGAGCTGATGGCGCTGAGCCTCGACCTGCTCGATGATATCACTCAAATTACCCTAAGGAGTGATAGATACTCTTTCAAATAAGAGGTCGAGTTGTAGTACTTAGGGATAGAATTCACAGGGAGCTAGGGATCCTAATGGATCTAATATGAATTGTTAAGTAGGAAGTTTTTAAGATTTAAAATGTAAATTTGCAGTTTTGGTTGAGCAAGTAATTGCTAGATTGATTGATTGAGGTTTTGGTGCTTAAAAGGAAATAGCTAGACTTAGGGTTTCTATTCAGGAAACTTGGAATTATAATCCTATAGATGCCTAATGAGTTGCATGCATGATAATGTAAAGCTCAACTGTCAATTCAACAAGTCCATCAGCTATCGCATGTTTGAACTCGTATATTAACTAGATCTAATGACCCAAACAAATGTGTTCGATCAATAGCAGTGTCGATCGATAATCCTATAAGGATATCGATCGATACACCTTTCGTTCCGTCGATCTATTATCCAATATGAATATCGATCGACGCTCTTCTAGTTAAGCTTTATGCGCTGGTTGAATAAAGCATACTAAGCTCACTAGATCAGCTCTCGCCTTACTCTTAGCAAGAAACTTAGCTCAGTTAGAATGTTTTCAGGATGAGAATGAAGCTCTCGCTTTTATCTATCAATCCTAGGGCAAGTTCTAGGTAGCTAATCTAGAGACAGGCATTAATGAACAATCCTACTGACAATTACCATAACTCAGCAATCTATAGTTCGGGCTAATCCCTCATAACCTTTTTAAACCCTAAATCTAACAGTGAAACTACTCAGACATGGCCAAGAGTTTCATGAAAGCAATTAGGTTAGAAAACTTCATAGAATAGTAAAATAGATATTAATGGAGTTCCAATCACAAATTATAACTTTGGATCTTCTCTCCAATCTATCACAATCCTAAAACCTTTTGCTCAAAGTAATTAAACTAAAAACACAGAAAAGCACACTTTGCCTCTAACATGGTGGCAAAGCTTATATAATTAGGTTAAAATTCGCCGGGGGCAATCTTGTAAATTGGTGAAGACTTGGGCTTCAAGTTGGCTGTGACCAAACGGGCTTTCTGCGCGCTTCGCTGTCGATCGATGTGCAAGTGTGAACATCGATCGATATTCCTCCTCCAATATCGACGGATGG
>NC_027750.1:44540440-44544857 GCF_000695525.1 Brassica oleracea var. oleracea
TGATCTTATAAATATAATAAATAGACTCTATAATATAATAATTATTAGTAAAACACCTATAAACTATGGATGAAAATGGGTCAAATCCATGGTCTATCAACTCCCCTAGACTTACTCTTTTGCTTGTCCTCAAGCAAAACAAACAGACAGTCTCTCTGAAAGAGGTTTGAAAACAGCAGGGACTCACATGATTTAAGACTTAGAATCTTCACCTCTACAATATTGCAATCCACATCTAAAAAGTCATAATCCAGAAGCACTTCATACCATAGCCTAGCTTAGCAACCAAATTCCTCTAGCCAACAACTTAGCAAATCTTGTCTGACAGTCCCCTTCACCAACCTCATTTCTTAGCATAAATAAAAGTGTAGGCTTTACATTGAGAGTATCGATCACAGGATGCAAGGAATTTCAAACAAGTATCTGGACGTGCAGGTAAACATTAGTTCATATCCTCTCTCTCTCTACTAATTTCTCTCCTAGTCAAAGTCTGCTTATATTTTCAAGATCATTGACCAGGATTGGACATGCTTTTATGAATCAAGCCCTAATGGTGGTTGCCACCAAGTCCTGTTCACTTCTTTTTGACCTATATCCTAGGATTATTTGTGAAGCAAGCTGATAGACCATTGATTTGACCCATTTTCATCCATGGTTTATAGGTGTTTTTACTAATAATTATTATATTATAGAGTCTATTTATTATATTTATAAGATCAGGAGTGATTTGGAGATAAGTGATGATTTTGGAGCATTTTGGAGATATTTGGAGCAAGTACCCGAGATGACCATTGAGCTCGACCATCGGTCGATACTAAAGAGGAATAATCAATCGATGTTCATGTCTTGATATCGATCGACAGCAGAAAGCCCGTTTGGTCATAGCCGACTTAAATCCCAAGTCTTCACCAATTTACAAGATTGCCCCTGACGAGTTTTAACCCAATTATATAAGCTTTGCCACCATGTCAGAGGCAAAGTGTGCTTTTCTAGTTTTATTATTTTCACAGCAAGGTATTGTAGGATTTTGATAGATTGGAGAGAAGATCCAAAGTTATAATTTGTGAATGGAACTCCATTAATATCTATTTACTATTCTAATGAAGTTTTCTTACCTAATTGATGTTATGAATTGCTTAGCCATGTCTGAGTAGTTCCATTGTTAGATTTAGGGTTTAAATAGGTTATGAAAGATTAGTCCCAACTATAGATTGCTGAGTTCTGGTAAATGGCATTAGGATTGTTCATTAATGCCTGTCTCTAGATTAGCTACCTAGAACCTGCCCTAGGATTGATAGATAAAAGCGAGAGCTTCATTCTCATCCTGAAAACATTCTAACTGAGAAAAGTTTCTTGCTATGAGTAAGGCGAGAGCTGATCTAGTGAGCTTAGTAAGCTATCATTCAACCCGCGCATAAAGCTTAACTAGAAGCGCGTCGATCGATATCATTATTGAATAATTGATCGACGGAGCGAAAGGTGTATCGATCGATATCCCTATAGTATCATCGATCGACACTTTCTATTGATCGACATACGATAGTTGAGATCATTAGATCTAGTTAATAGACAAGTTCAAACATTGTGAACGCTGATGGATTTGTTGACTAAGTAGTTGAGCTTTACATTATCATGCATGCAACTCATTAGGCATCTGTAGGATTACAATCCCAAGTTTTCTGAATAAAAACCCTAAGTCTAACTATTTCCTTTTTAAGAACCAAAACCTCAATCAATCTATTGAACAATAACTTGTTCAATATAAAACTGCAATTTACATTTAAATCTCTAAAACCATCTAGTTTAACAAATCATATTAGATTTCTTAGGTTCCCTAGCTCCTTGTGAATTTGATCCCTAAGTACTACAACTCGACCTTTTATTTGAAAGAGTATAAATCACTCCATAGGGTTATTTGAGTGGTATCAAATTTGGCGTCGTTTCCGGGGAGCTTTGATCGCCTAATCGATCTAATTTTTGTTAAGTTTCTGACACAAAATTTCTTTTCTTGGATTTTTAGGTACATGCCCAGCAGTATTAGAAGCAACAAGGAAACGCAACTACTATTCTCACCAGATCCTGCAAGTTTGGAGCGTTCAATCCGCAAAGAAGCGCGCTCCTCATTGATCGACAACAACACCTGTTCGTCGCTCGATTTTGTCCAACCACCGTCGACCCAGACACTAGTCCCGTCGACCGATACTCGCCAAACACCGTCGACCGAAGACACTCATCTTCCATCGACCGACATCGGCCATCCGACATCGATCGAGACTCCATCCCAGACATCGATCGATACTGAACCGCGAGACATGGTTGCAACTTTGATACTTGAGCGAGATGATAATGGTGACCTGCATGACTAGGAAGGTCATCTGCGTAATGCAGCAGGTCAGAGGATAGATGCTCTGGGGGCTGCAATCCCTGAGTGTGATGCTAATGCTACAGGTGCTACTTTACATGTAGATGAGGCTGCACGACCCAAGACGTTGGCTGACTACAACCGTCCATATCAGTTCTACACCAACAGATCATCCATTCGTCCTCCTACTATTCAGAGGGATTTTGAGTTGAAGGTGCAGTACTACACACTCGTGGAACAGATACCCTACCATGGATTGTCTCACGAGCATCCTATGGACCATCTGGAGAGGTTCGAGGATTTGATATTTGCTATTAAAGTCAAAGGAGTCCCTAAGGATTATCTCCTATGCAAGCTATTCAAGTTCTCTCTTGCTGGAGAAGCTTCGCATTGGCTTAAGCAGCTACCACTAGGATCTCTCACATCCTAGAGAGACATCGAGAATGCATTCTTATGCAATTTCTTTGATGAAGCACGCGCTGAAGACTTTAGGAGCAAGATCGCTACCTTCTCTCAGGGGCCTGCAGAATCATTCAGAGGCTCTTGGATCAGATTCAAGTCTTATCAGAGAGACTTCCAACACCATGGATTCAATGAAGTACAATTGCTCAGTACTTTTTACAGAGGCATCGCGGTGCAGTACCAGATGGCTCTTGATGCTTCCATCAATGGGAACTTCAACCCCAGGAATCCAGAAGAGGCAGTAAAGGTGATTGAAAACCTAGCATCTAGCAACAGCACCAAGAACACTGATTTTGAGAGGAAAAAGTCTGCCACCGTCCTTGGATATGATCAGATGGATGAGGTGAAGGCAAAGCTGGATAGTGTTCACAAGCTTCTCAGGAAGCAGGTTTGCTTGGTTGAAGATGCCGAAGCTTTAGACACAAAGGGTAGAGCAGAGGAAGAATAAGAAGTGAACTTCATTGGTGGAACTGGATTCCAAGGTTCTGGAAACCAAGGTGGAAAAAGAAATTCCTATGGAAATAAGAGAAATTTCAACCAGAGTTCACAGTACCAGAAACCCTACAACAGCAACTACAACAACAACAGGAATTATGGAAGTTCCTACTACCAGATGCCACCGCCGCCTACTCAAGAGAGCAAGATTGAAGAGATGCTTGATAGGGTTCTTGAGACACAACAGCGAATGACAGGGGACTTCAATGGGAAGATTGATTCTGTCTACACCAACCTGAACACAAAGTTTGAGACTTTGAGCACTTATGTGAAGAAGCTGGAGATGCAGGTTGTGCAGACAGGAGATGTTGTCAAAAAGGAAGAAGCCTCGACAAGAGTGGTAGGGGATGATGTGATGAAACACCACGTGAATGCCATCATTGAGGATGATTTTTGGCAAGTGGTGAAGGAAGAGAAGCTGCAAGAAGGAGATTTCGAAGTAGAAAGTTTGATGAGTTTCGGCGGATCGCATTGGTGTCGATCGACGCCAGATTTCAAACATCGATCGACGTCAGCCAGTCCAAATCGATCGACATGATCTCCAGAGCATCGACCGATGACACCAACGGAGTCAACCACATCTTGCAATGCTGTAAGGATTCTGACTCACGAGGAGTTCGCAGCGAAACACCCACATCCGCCCAGCCCTGATAACTTTCGAATCGCTCGACGAGCTGATACATCCATTGATCGACATGGATAATCTAATATCGCTCAACAAACAGCGTCCGCCATCGATCGACAACCTCCAGCGCCTATCGATCGACGAGCACCTATTACCTACCGAGTGCAGATGCCAAAGATAGATGTTGCACGTCTTAATGCACTCAGGCCCAAACCCAAACCTTCAGAAAACCCACTAGAGACCGTCAGGACACCTTCAGATGATGGAGAAGATTCTATGGAAGAGGATAGGGTTCCTACTTGAAGAACCCTAAGGAGACAAAAGGAAAAAGTGGCGAAACATCTGAAGAGGGGGGCTAATGAAAAGGAAAAGGAAAATTTCCGAAAGAGAGTCTTCAGGATTCCTATAGATAAGCCATTTGAGTAGGCTTATTATACTCACAGATTGTGGATGTTCTTCAGAGAAACAAGAGA
>NC_027750.1:44545020-44549616 GCF_000695525.1 Brassica oleracea var. oleracea
CTACCTAGGGTTATGGCAGACCATCTGGGTCTGCATGTGGAGCCTTCATAGGAACTGTTCACTTTTGTGGATTGTTCCCAGAAGAACTCAGGAGGAATTGTAAGAGATCTAGATGTGCAGATTGGTAATGCCCTAGTTCCAGTTGATTTCCATGTCTTGGACATCAAGCTAAACTGGAACTCTTCTCTACTACTTGGGAGAGCCTTCTTGTCAACAGTGGGAGCAGTGTACAACTTGCAAACCAACCAGTTGTGTCTAACACACATAGATCCTAATGCCCACTATGACCCCATTCCAGTCAAGAAGCCACATATGTCCTCCAGAAGAATCAATGATCCAGGAATCATTGCAGCTTGCCACTGTGGAGCCAAGTACGAGACGGAATACTCAGCATCGATCAAGGTAACCCACTATTAGGTAATATTTATTTAGTTTTTATTGATATACTATTTATGTTGGTTTTTAATTATTGCAGGTCATAATAATAAAAAAAGATCCAAGTTGACGATTGCCGTGAGTATCGACCGAGGAGAAGCTGTCAACATCGATCGACATTGCCTAACATGCCGCGACCGATATCAACATCCCTACATCGGTCGACATCCATTCCGGTCTGGTATATCGTTCTAACTTGTTACATTGAGTCCTTATGATTTAGTTATCACCATAACTCCGACTGAATTTACACTGGGGCCAGTGTACTTTAAGTCTGTGGGGAGGTTTACTGATAGTAATTTATTTATGAGTTTTATTAAAATGCTTTTCAAAAAAAAAAAATGTTTTATTGAGTCAAGAATGGGATAATGAACTTATAGATTTTGCTTGTTATCTAACCACTCTTTAGCACCATTCTAGATTTACTGATTGCAGATAGTACTAAAGATACTAAAGTGGATCAACCTGTCAACTATTCACACTTGCTGAGATTGTTTGAAAGAACCAAAGCTGACCTCCAACACTAAACTTGACACAATTGCTTGTCTTGGGGCTTGGTATGCATGGGATCGGATTCTTCAAAAAAGTCTGGAAGGTAAAGCCTTGTGTAGATAGATTAATCACCCTTTCTCTCTCTATTTTCGAAATTATAGATAGATAGAATAAAAAAAAAACATATATATATATATATATTTATTATTATTTACTACTATATATATCTAGAAAATTAGTAGAGAGAGAAGATATGAACTAATGTTTACCTGCAGGTCCAGATACTTGTTTGAAAGTCCTTGCATCATGTGATCGATACTCCCAAGGTAAAGCCTACACTTTTATTTATACTAAGAAATGAGGTTGGTAGAGGGGAATGTGAGACAAGATTTGCTAAGTTGTTTGCTAGATGAATTTGGTTGCTAAGCTAGGATATGGTATTATGTGCTTTTGTGACTAGGATTTCTTAGATATGGATTGCAAAATTGTAGAGGTGATGATTTTAAGTTTTAAATCATGTGAGTCCCTGCTGTTTTAAAACCTCTTTCAGAGAGACTGCATGTTTGTTTTGCTTGATGATAAGCAAAAGGGTAAGTTTGGGGGAGTAGATAGATAATGGATTTGACCCATTTTCATCCATATTTCATCCATAGTTTATAGGTGTTTTACTAATAATTATTATATTATAGAGTCTATTTATTATATTTATAAGATCATGAGTGATTTGGAGATAAGTGATGATTTTGGAGCTTTTTGGAGATATTTGGAGCAAGCACCCGAGATGACCATCGAGCTCGACCATCGGTCGATACTGAAGAGGAATAATCGATCGATGTTCATGTCTTGACATCGATCGACAGTGAAGCGCGCAGAAAGCCTGTTTGGTCGCAGCCGACTTGAAGCCCAAGTCTTCACAAATTTACAAAAATTACCCCTGACGAGTTTTAACCTAATTATATAAACTTTGCCACCATGTTAGAGGCAAAGTGTGCTTTTCTAGTTTATTATTTTCACAGCAAGGTTTTCTAAGATTTTGATAGATTGGAGAGAAGATCCAAAGTTATAATTTGTGATTGGAACTCCATTAATATCTATTTACTATTTTAATGAAGTTTTTTTACCTAATTGTTGTTATGAATTGCTTAGCCATGTCCGAGTAGTTTCATTGTTAGATTTTAGGGTTTAAATAGGTTAGGAGGGATTAGCCCCAACTATAGATTGCTGAGTTGTGGTAATTGTTATTAAGATTGTTCATTAATTCCTGTCTCTTGATTAGCTACCTAGAACCTGCCCTAGGATTGATAGATAAAAGCGAGAGCTTCATTCTCATCCTGAAAACATTCTAACTGAGCTAAGTTTCTTGCTATGAGTAAGGCGAGAGCTGATCTAGTGAGCTTAGTAAGCATTCATTCAACCCGCGCATAAAGCTTAACTAGAAGCGCGTCGATCGATATCATTATTGAATAATCGATCGACGGAACGAAAGGTGTATCGATCGATATCCCTATAGGATCATCGATCGACACTTTCTATTGATCGACATACAATAGTTGAGATCATTAGATCTAGTTAATAGACAAGTCCAAACATTGCGAACGCTGATCGATGTCGACAGTGTCTCATCGACCGATACTAAGGGCAATCGTCTACTTGGACCTGTTTTTTCTTTTTATATATGACCTTCAGTAAATAAAGAAAAGCCAACAAAAATAATATAGTTTCAAAAAATATTTGGCATGAGGAAATGCACCTATCATAACAAGCTTCATACGATTCACTCATTGCGGGTAATGGCATCATCGTCAATGCAATAAACATAATCTTGGCACTTGTTGGGAAACAAGTCTCCATATCTTCTTTGCGCTTGTTAAACCATGTACCAGTGAAGTCTCTCATTGCTTCATTTCCTCTGCGCCATTTGTCCTTCATTATTGTAGTTGCATCTTCTATCTTCTGCAATCTATCTCCAAGACTCTCCAGATTGAACTGATGCCTCATAAGTCTGGTGTATGTGTTAGCTGAGATCTCCTTTCCATGGTTGTGTGTATCAGACATGTCGGATGTTATCTTTTGAACTAGCCTCCCTCGGTTTGAAGCTTTGTCAACCGATATCTGTTGATAAATATTGGTCGATTTGTTGTTGCGTCTGTCGATCGATGGTGATGGTTCTGGTCGACGGGCAATGTAACTCTGAATGTCCACCAATTCCCCTTGAATAGCTTCTATCTTTGAGGTCAAAGTACTAATGCTAAGATCCATTTGGAAATAGATGTCATCACATCTCCCATTAAGCCTCTCTTCTGTAGATTCCAGAGCTCTGTAGGTCCCTTCTACTATATGATCTATCTATGCCCTGGTGTGAAAATCTGGTTGAGACTTTATCGAATATGGGTGTGGTGGGTTGGCGTCCACCGATGCTGGTATGCGGTTGTCGATCGATGTGCGTAAGCGACTGTCGATCGATGTGTGTAAGCGGTTGTTGATCGATGTAAGTCGAGCAACTTCGGTCGAGTTTGAAATTCTGTCTATGTCTTGCTTCATCTCCTCCATACTATCATACAGTGGATAGTAGACACCATCAGGCTTCATCTGGAAGGCTTCTTTGTTCTTCTCGTGTTAGACTTCATAGAACATCTTATTGATCTTGGCCTTGGTGTAGATCTCTGGTACCAGCTTGGTCTGTGTGAATGAGCTAGCATATTCAGGAAGACATATGTAGCTTGGCTCATCTCTTGAAGCTCTTTCCAGAAGTCTTCTGCTATCTCTGTTGGGAACACGAATGGTGTGTCCATCTAGATCTCTGGAGTATCCCTGATCATCTCTGTATATATTCCATACTCATCCTTCTCTTCCCAGTAGAATCTCTTGGAACCCAAAAGATCGAAAGCTCTTTTGCCAAATTCTGGCCTTCTGTCGACCGATGTTGGGACATCAACGTCGATCGATGGTTGAGTTGGATGGCGAGTCCTTTGTTTGAAGCTTTTGTCTATGCCATCAGATGTGTCATAGAACTCTTTTGTAGCCTTTTGTTGGTGTTGTGGAATGTTGCGTTGATGTATGAACAGGTTTTCTGCTCCATTAGCTATCTGAAGGATGTCTGCGATGTCCTCTCGAGATACGCGCAATGTACATCCGTCTATTGCTCTTGCGTAGCCATCTGGGTCCCTGAAAATACCAAATTCATCTGGAGTTAGATACTGGTTATCAGATTTATCTTTTTCCTTTACAGTGGTTTTTGGTTTAGGACGGATGTCGATCGATATTGTATTGTTGATGTCGATCGATTGTGAATGATTGGTGTCGATCGATGGACTGCTCTCCCTGTCGATCGGATGGCTGAAACATGTTCTTTCCCAAACAGCTGTTGCTTGATTATGATTTGTTTCATCGCGTCTTTGCATGTTGAGAAGCTCCTCGTATGTGAAACCCTCATTAAGTTCATCATCTCCTTGATCACGGTTGTGGGAACCAAAATTCGCACTGTCAATTATAATAAATAATAATGGAGGAAAACCAAGTGAACCCGTTTTTCCTTGAAGGTCCGAATTCTCTGCGTAATCACTTTAGAACGATAAAAAGATAGAGAATCGCTCATAGGCGTTTTATTGAATAGTTTGAATACAAGATTTCTCCTAGAGGAGTAGAGATATGCTAACTATCGGAACAACA
>NC_027750.1:44549688-44551573 GCF_000695525.1 Brassica oleracea var. oleracea
TTTTCTTCTGCTCCTGCTCTCCTTATATAGTCGCTCTAGGTCGGTGGCCCATCCTTCGCCTTCGGGCCCAAGTCTATCTCTTTCGAGAATATTCCATTTTTCGTCGATCTTGATAGTTATCCTCGAATCTTTACATTTATCGTATTTCTGCGAGTTAGGACAAACCGTCATAAATTTTATGGGCTCGAATCCCTTCTGAGAGCGTAGATGGGCCTCTAGACCAGTCTGGATCCTTTCGGGCCATTCTTAGGCCTTTTGGCGTTTATACAATTTCTCGGTTTTGGTCATAAAACTTCGAGAATAACTTTAATCAAAACGAAACGAGAAGTAATCGAGATCCTTGCGGGCTGACCCGCGTGACGGTTGAGCTCGCCGGCGAATGGCTTTTGTGCGGGATTCGCTCGTTCGTTCACTTCTGATATTTCTTTCAGTGAATGTTTAGCGAGAAATCCGTGAATAAGAAATAATCATAGCCGTTGATTTCGAAATAACCGTTTTTGACCCCAACAGTTAGGCCCCCAGCCCGTAAGACTCGGAGACGATTTTGTGGGCGAGTGATATGAATTAGAAATCGAAATCTTTGGCTAAGAATATTTATTGCGGAAATCCACGTCACCCTCATATCCTTATAAGTAGCAACTCACCACTCCTCATTCTTCACACATCTCTTTCTCTCACATTCTCTTTTCTTCAAACTACCTATCAAGAATGTCTTCCTCCCCAAGTGAAAAGAAAAGCTCCGACGTCGAGATGGGTGAGGCCAACTCGGCACTTCCGACTCCGGCCATGCACGAAGCTACTCCAACCTTCATCGCCGGGTTTATTTCTTTCAAAGAGAGACTGTCCAGATGTGGGAACCGAAATTCGCACTGTTAATTTCCATTTAAATTAGGAAAGTAGGAGAACCCTAATTTCCTAGAGGTCCCGGATATCTAAAATCACTCTAAGTGCTAAGTTTGCTGTGAAAAAGTCCTCATCTATGCCTCTCGCCTAGGACTCCTTATATACTGGCTCCAACGCGGTTTACGCTTTTCCCCTTCTGCCCTTAAGCCGCCATAGCATAAAAATGAAGATATTCCATTTTTTCCGATCTTCGTAATTATCCTTAAAATTTCGTTTTTATCCGCGGAAACTTGACATTTATCTTTCCTTGCGAACCAAGCGTAAACCGTCATGCGGCTTACGGGCTATTCAGCCTGAGGTGCCAGCTATCCTTTCTTCGCCTGCGATGTCAACCTCGGCTGGAGGAAACAAATCCCCTGGTGATGCCACGCCCCTCGCAGAATCGGCCATGGTTCCTGTTCAAGTTCCGGAGGTCTCGGCTCAACCCTCGGGCTCTTCGACCACACCAGTCCCAGCTCCTAAGGAGAAGAAGGCTACAGAGTTGATGCACCAGTCCCAGCTCCTAAGGAGGAGAAGGCGACGGAGTTGATGCCTCCACCTTTGGATAGGAAGGAGATCGTCCTAGGGCTTCCAGCGTCCAGTGCTGCTCCTTTGACCAAAAGTCGCAAGAGGACTGGCGATGCGACCGAGACCATCAAAAAGAGGAGATGTACCGCTGGCGCGGAAGGGGAACCCTCGGGACCTTTGTCGCAACATCGTGCCAAGGTTTGTTTTGACTATTTTCAGCATAAGCCACCTTGTTCTATGATTATCCTGACCCTTATTTCATGTATAGTTTGTATCCCTGATTGACGAGATGCTCAGCGACTGCGGATCAGAGATAGAGCGTTTGACAAGGGGCCTGGCTGAATCGCGAGAGGCATTGAAACAGGCCGAGGCCGCGCTGAAATCTACAGAAGCTGCTCGTGCTGCTGAGCTCTCTCAGCTGGAGGTTTGGGTCAGCGATCTCGAGCGGGACCTCGGAAAGTCGGCGAGTGCATTG
>NC_027750.1:44551584-44552068 GCF_000695525.1 Brassica oleracea var. oleracea
GGCTTCCGAACTCCGTCTTCTCCAACGTGAAATTCAGAACCGAGAAGAGTCGAGGACTGTCGTTTCGAGGGATGATTTTCACACTCGCCTGACGAGGATGGCTGTTCTGTTCGATTCCCTCATGGCGGTCCATGTGAAGGACCTGCCTCTGGCGAGCGTCGAGGGAAGCCTGAACGAGATCCACCTGCTTAAAGGCGACATGGTTCTGACTCTGGACTCCGAAGAAACCAGGCTGTTGTGTCGCAAGGAGGAATTGAAGGCTTCCGACGGGGACTTCGACTCGATCCTCTCTCAGCTGCAGTTCGAGTGCACGCTCACGCCGTGTTCGGGAGAGACCGAGGGGCATGGCCCCGTGGCTGAAGAAGGTGGAGATGTTGCGAGCGGGAGAGGAAACGACCGAGGGAGGCAATGGCTGTGAGGTTGAAGATGAAGGTATTGCTCCGAGGAGTGCTTAGGGTAATGATCCTTTCGGGGATTTTTTTTT
>NC_027750.1:44552882-44569789 GCF_000695525.1 Brassica oleracea var. oleracea
ATGTTGATTTTGGAAACAAGAGTGTTGTTTCCATAAGTGTTGGAAAGACCGTAACTTCAAGAGTGTTGCGACGTCTCACAGTGCCAGAAGTTAATCTTTTTTGTTTTGAGCCGCGTTTTTCTTGCGGGCTTTTTACCAAGGATGCTTTTTTTTATGTGCATTTGTGGGTTTGTTGGTTTTAGCGTGATAGTTGATTTAGGCGTTCAAGGCGAGTTCTGGACCGCCGTTCTAGCCGTTTGTCGGATAGTGGGCTTAGCGATTGTAGCGTCGCGTTTTTTTTTTGTAAAAAGTTTCGAAAAGATCGACTTTTTGAAAGTTGTGGCAGTATACGAGTATACGTACCCATTCCCCCCCCCCTTTTTTAAGATGGGGGAATAGCTGAACTCGCTCGGCGAGCTGCCTACGTACCCTTTTTTCGGGGATCAAGCCATCTCGTAGTTCTTTGGATCCACTTTACGATTAGTGGTAGTATTTCTTAAGATGCATCGCGTTCCAGGTTCTTTGGATCTTGACGTCCTGCATTTTTGCGATTTGGTATGACCCTGGTCGGACTACCTTTATGACCTTGTATGGAACTTCCCAGTTTGCTCCCAGTTTTCCTGCGTTAGGTTCGGCAGTGTTTTGGAAGACTTTACGAAGGACCTGGTCGCCTTCTTTGAACCTGCGATGGCGAACGTTTTAGTTGTAGTATTTTGCGGCGGCGTGCTGGTAATTTTGGATTCGTATGAGAGCATGATCTCGCCGCTCGTTAATAAGATTGAGTTCGTCTAGCAGCATTGCGCTGTTAAGATCTTCCCGTTTAGGGAGGAATCTTCTCCGTACTCCGGGAAATTCTACTTCCGCGGGGATCATACATTCCGTTCCGTAAACGAGGGCGGATGGGGTTTCGCCCGTAGCCCATCTCGAGGTCGCACGATGCGACCAAAGAACTCCTTCGAGCTCTCTGGGAGTCGACTTGGTCAGTCGTATCTTCCACTTCTCGCAGAATGCTTCGAATCGGGTAGAGATGAACTGAGATCCGTTGTCTGTCACGATTTCGAAAGGGACCCCGTGTCTGGTGATGATGTTCTTCCATACGAAGTTCTCGACTTGTACGTCTTTGATACTTGCGTAGGAATCTGCCTCTACCCACTTTGAGAAGAAATCCGTGAGGACAAGGAGGAAGCATTTTTGCTTCGAGTTGTGTAATGGCCCGACGATATCCATGGACCATCGCATGAAGGGATACGGAGATGAGATGGACGAGAGGACTTCCGCGGGTTGATGGATTGTCGGCGCGTGCCTTTGGCATTTTTCGCACTTCCGTGCGAACTTCTCGCAGTCTTTGATCATAGTTGGCCAGTAATAACCATGGCGTTTTATTTTTACGGCGAGAGATCTTCCGCCGGAGTGGTTCCCACATGATCCGGAATGAACCTCCTCCATTACTCTTCTTGCTTTTTCGACTTCGGCGCAGGTCATGAGTGGGCCGGAGAATCTCCATTTGTATATTTCTCCTTCTACCGTTACATATCGCGCTGCATGGGTCTAGATTTTGCGGGCCGCCCATTTCTCAGTGGGAAGTGTTCCGTTGATTATGTACGCACGGATTGGCTCTAGCCATGGGCTGTGGCAGCCGTATTCCCACTGATCCACGTTTTCTTCTGGTGGGTCTTTGACTTCCTCCGTATTTTCGATTTGTGCTCGAATCAGATTGGCGACCACTAGTGGTCAGATGCTTGGGTGTTCGATGAACTCGACGGGGATTACTCGTCTTAGTCCAGAATCCGAACTTGATGCGAGTGCGGCCATGGCATCCACCTGAGTGTTTTCCGAGCGAGGAATCCTAGTGAGGGCGAAGTGTTTGAAGTCTCGGGAGAGGTCTTGGATGAGTTTTAGATATGCATCCATTCTTTCGTCCCTCGCTTCGTATTCTCCGCTATACTTATTTGGGACTAACTAAGAGTCACAGTAAGCGTGAATGTTGTGGATCTTAAGCCCATGGGCTAATCGTAATCCTGCGACGACTGCTTCATATTCGGCCTCGTTGTTCGACGCATGGAATTCCAATCGGAACGATTGTTCCAAGACTTCGCCGGTCGGAGACGTGAGCCGGATTCAGATCCCGGATCCTTGTTTGGACGATGATCCAGTGACGTGAAGGATCCAGGTTGAGTCCGGTTCCGTGTTTGTCATATCTCCCGTGGGTTCTTGGGCGGTACTCCACGTCGTACTCGCTTAGTTCGATTGCCCATTTTGCGAGTCGTCCTGACTGACTCGGACTGTGCAAGATCGTTCGCAGGGGGAAGGTGGTGCGGATTATTATGGTATGCGACTGAAAGTACGGCCGAAGTTTCCTTGCCGATGTCACAACTACGAATGCTAGTTTCTCCATCAGGGGATACCGGGTCTCAGCGTCCAGTAACGTTTTGCTTATGTAGAAGATTGGTTTTTGCTCACCGCGTTCCTCTCTAATCAAAACGCCGCTTACCGCTGTTGTGGAGACGGCGATGTACAGGAAAAAGGGTTCTCCCTCCACTGGTTTTGCGAGGACGGGAGGAGTGGCTAGGTAACGTTTTAGCTGTTGGGAAGATTTCTCACATTCCTCCGACCATTCAAACTTCTTATTCCCTTTCAGCGTGTCGTAGAAAGGAAGACACTTATCCGTCGAGCACGAGATGAAACGGTTCAAGGCCGCAACTCTTCCGGTTAGCCTTTGGACTTCCCGTTTCGTCCTTGGCGAGACCATCTCTATTAACGCGTTTATCTGCTTAAGATTGGCTTCTATCCCACGACACGTGACTAGGTACCCGAGAAATTCTCCTGATGCCACCGCGAATCTACACTTTGCAAGGTTCAGTTTCATGTTGTGGGCGTTAAGTTTTGCAAAGCACTCCTCCAGATAGGAGACGTTGTCGTGCTCGTCAAGAGACTTTACGAGCATGTTATCGATGTATACCTCCATAGTCGTGCCGAGCTGTTCAGAGAAAATTCGATTGACAAGTCGCTGGTAAGTGGCGCCTGCATTCTTGAGACCGAAAGGCATTACTTTGTAGCAATATGTTCCCCGATCGGTGATGAACGCAGTTTTCTCACGATCGTCGGGATTCATCATGATCTGATTGTACCCGGAGAAGGCATCCATAAATGATAAGTGTTTGTTCCCTGCTGTTGCTTCGACCTGTCAGTCGATGTGCGGGAGTGGGAAGCAATCCTTTGGACAGGCCTTGTTGAGATCGGTGAAATCGACGCATACTCGCCATTTGCCGTTTTTCTTTTTGACCACGACCGGGTTAGCGAGCCAGTCTGGATACATATCTTCTGTTATTGATCCGACATTCAGGAGTCTTTCGACTTCCTCATTTACTGCGGTGGCACGCTCTGGTCCTAGCTTCCGCCTTTTTTGTTTGACGGGTCTGTAGGTCGGATCGATGTTAAGATCATGACACGTTATGTCGATATCGATCCCTGGCATATCTTCTGCGGCCCAAGCGAACGCATTGAGGTTCTTTTTGAGACAGGCGATGAGCTCTATCTTTAGTGGCTCACATTGGGCGGTCGATGACTAAGAATTCTGTGACTTTGATGACGCTCCCGGGTTTAACAACGAGGTCGATCAAGCCGAGAGTCATTGTAATATCCGTCGAGCGCGAGATGAAACGGTTCAAGGCCGCGATTCTTCTGGTTAGCCTTTGGACTTCCCGTTTCGTCCTTGGCGAGACCATCTCTATTAAACGCGTTTATCTACTTAGGATTGGCTTCGATCCCACGACACGTGACTAAGTACCCGAGAAATTCTCCTGATGCCACCGCGAATCTACACTTTGCAGGGTTCAGTTTTGATGCAAAGCACTCCTCCAAATGCCAAACTGTGGGAACCGAAATTCACACCGAAATTGTGGGAACCAAAATTCACACCGTCGATTATAATAAATAATAATGGAGGAAAACCGAGTGAACCCGTTTTTCCTTGAAGGTCCAAATTCTTTGCATAATCACTTTAGAACGATAAAAAGATAGATAATCGCTCAGAGGCGTTTTATTGAATAGTATGAATACAAGATTTCTCCGAGAGGAGTAGAAATATGCTAACTATCGAAACAACAGGACAAGAGGCAGCCAAGACGTCCTAAGCCTTGCCGTGCTAGTCTAACCACCTAAGTCCTAAGATCTCTAAGCTAGCAAGAGTTCTCTAAGTCTAAATTCTCGGATCCCTTTTTCTTCTGCTCCTGCTCTCCTTATATAGTCGCTTTAGGTCCGTGGTCCATCCTTCGCCTTCGGGCCCAAGACTATCTCTTTCGGGAATATTCCATTTTTCGTCGATCTTGATAGTTATCCTCAAATCTTTACATTTATCGTATTTCTGCGAGTTAGGACAAACCGTCATAACTTTTATGGGCTCGAATCTATTCTGAGAGCATAGATGGGCCTCTAGACCAGTCTGGATCCTTGCGGGGCCATTCTTAGGCCTTTTGGCGTTTATACGATTTCTCGGTTTTGGTCATAAAACTTCGAGAATAACTTTAATCAAAACGAAACGAGAAGTATATGGTCCCGAAGGTCGGATATCACAGCTATACGGAAGATACGAGAGTCGAAGTAAGTCGGACAGGCCGGGATCAGGTCAAGCTCGCCGGGCGAGCCGACTCGCGTGACGGCCGAACTCGCCGGCGAGCACAACCACGCGACAGTTCAGCTCGCCGGCGAGCTGACCGGTGCGATGGTTGAGCTCGCCGGGCGAGTGCAACCACACGACTGTTCAGCTCGCCGGCAAGCTGACCGGCGTGATGGTTGAGCTCGCTGGCGAGCTGACCCGCATGACGGTTAAGCTCGCCGGCGAATGGTTTTTGTGCGGGATTCGCTCGTTCGTTCACTTCCGATCTTTCTTTCAGTGAATGTTTGGTGAAAAATCCGTGAATAAGAAATAATCATAGGCGTTGATTTCGAAATAACCATTTTTGACCACAACAACGGTATGCTGTCTCTACTGCGTAGCTCTCGTGATAGCGATTATCTGCCCAACTGCCACTTGAGTAATCTCCGTCTCTGGTAGCATCGACGTTAGTGTCGAGCGATGGAAAGTAGGTATTGTCGGTCGATGCTCGAAGGTGGTTTGGTTGGTGAGGTTGAGTGTCGATCGATGTTGAACCGTATCTTTCGATCTATGGCGACTTCTTTTTCCAAGAGGAATGATGGAGAAGTCTATCTTCCTCATCAAGATTCGCTCTTTGCTCTATAGCTCGTTCTTCCTCATAATCTTCATCATACTCCTTTGTATGCATGGTGTGTGTTGCCATAGTGGGAACATAGTAGTCGTTTTCCCATTCTCCTTGACTACTGTCAATCGATTCGTCCTTTGGGGTGTCGGTCGATATCTCCCAAGTAATAGAGAAGAGTTCCAGTTCAGCTTAATGTCCAAGACATGGAAATCTACTGGAACTAGGGCATTACCAATCTGCACCTCTAGGTCTCTTACAATTCCTCCTCAGTTTGTCTGGGAACAATCCACAAAAGTGAACAGTTCCTGCGAAGGTTCCACCTGCAGACCCAGATGGTCTGCCATAACCCTAGGTAGGATGCTGACTGATGCTTATGTGTCGCACAAGGCATGTGGGAATTCAATACTCTTCACCGTGCAAGGTATTGCAAATTACCCAAGATCACTCTTCTTCTTCAATGTAATCCTCATCCTCATCTTTTCTCTAGCTTCACAGAACATTCTCCTAATGTTTTCTTCTGCCTCTCTAGTTTCTCTGAAGAACACCCACAATCTTTGGGTATAATAAGCTTCATTGAATGGCTTATCTAGAGGAATCCTGAAGACTCTTTTCCGGAAACTTTCCTTTTTCTTTTCATTAGCCCCCCTCTTCAGATGTTTCGCTACTTTTTCCTTTCTTTTCCATAGGGTTCTTCCCATAGGAACCCTATCAACTTCCAGAGGATCCACTCCTTCATCTGAAGGTGTCATGACGGTCTCCGGTGGGTTTTCTGAAGGTTTAGGTTTGGGTCTGAGTGCATTAAGAGGTGCAACATCTATCATTGGCATCTGCACTCGGTACGTAATAGGTGCTCGTAAGGTTGTCGATCGATGATGGTCTCCTGATGTCGATCGATGGTGGGGTCAGAATGTTGATCGATGTTTACGTAGACAAGACTGGGTGGATGTGGGTGTTTTGCTGCGAACTTCTCGTGAGTCATGATCCTCACGGATTTGCAAGATGCTGTTGATTCTGAGGTGTTGTCGAGCGATGTCCAGGAGAGGACGTCGATCGATTTTGGATGACCTCTATCGATCGATGTTCGTGGCTTGGCGTCGTTCGACACCAATGTGATCCGCCGAAACTCATCAGACTTTCTACTTCGAAATCTCCTTCTTGCAGCTTCTTTTCCTTCACCACTTGCCAGAAACCATCCCCAATGATGGCATTCACGTGGTGTCCCATCACATCATTTTCTACCCTTTTTATTAAGGCTCCCTGCCTCTTAACAGCTTATCATGTCTGAACAACCTGCATCTCTAGCTTCTTCACATGAGTGCTCAAAGTTTCAAACTCTGTGTTCAGGTTGGTGTAGACAGAATCAATTTTCCCATTGAAGTCCACCGTCATGCGCTGCTGTCCCTCTAGGACGCTATCAAGCATCAATATTGCTCTCTTGAGTTGGCGGTGGTGGCTTCTGGTAGTAGGAGCTTCCATAACCCCTGTTGTTGCTGTAGTTGTTGTTGTAGGGTTTCTGATGCTGCGAACTCTGGTTGAAGTTACCCCTATTTTCATAGGAGTTTTTGTTTCCTTCATGGTTCCCCGAACCTTAGAATCCAGTTCCACTGATGAAGTTACCATCTGCTTCCTCTGTTCTACCCCCTGTGCCTACAGCCTCTGCTTCTTCAACCAAGCAGACCTGCTTCTTCAACCAAGCAGACCTACTTCTTGAGAAGCCTGTGAACACTGTACATCTTTGCCTTCACCTCATCCATCTGATTATTCCCAAGGATGGTGGCAGATTTCTTCCTCTCAAATTCAGTGTTCTTGGTGCTGCTGCTAGATGCTAGGTTCTCAATAACCTTCACTGCTCTGCCTCCTCTGGATTCCTGGTATTGAAGTTTCCATTGCTGGAAGCATCAAGAGCCATCTGGTTCTGCACCGCGATGCCTCTATAGAAAGTACTGAGCAGCTGTACTTCATTGAATCCACGGTGTGGACAGTCTCTCTAATAAGACTTGAATCTAATCCAGGAGCTTTTGAATGACTCTGCAGGCTCCTGAGTGAATGTAGCAATCTTGCTCCTCAAGTCTTCAGCACGCACTTCATCGAAGAAGTTGCATAAGAATGCATTCTTGATGGCGCCCCAGGATGTCAGAGATCTTGGTGGTAACTGCTTAAGCCAATGCGAAGCATCTCCAACAAGTGAGTACTTGAAGAGCTTGCATAGGAGGTAGTCTTCAGAGACTCCCTCGACTTTAATAGCAGATATAACATCCTCGATGGTCCATAGGATGCTCGTGAGATAACTCATAGTAGGGTGTATGTCCCACGAGTGTGTATTACTGTGGCTTCAACTCGAAATCCCTCTGAATAGTGGGAGGACGAATGGCTGATTGGTTAGTGTAGAACTGATCTGGATGGTTGTAGTCAGCCAACGATCTGGTTCGAGCAGCCTCATCTACAGGTAGAGTGGCTCCTGTAACTTCAGTATCAGACTCAGGGATTGCAGCCCCCTGAACATCTATCCTCTGACCTGCTGCATTACGCAGATGACCCTTCTGGTCATGCAGGTTTCCTCTGTCATCTCGTACAAGTATCAAAGTAGCAACCATGTCTCGCGGCTCAGTATCGATCGATGTTCGGATTGAAGTATCGATCGATGTCGGATAGAAGATGTCGGTCGACGGAAAATGAGTGTCTTCGATCGATAATGGTGAGCGAGTATCGGTCGACGGGACTAGTGTCTGGGTCGACGGTGGTTGACAGAAATCGACTGATGAACAGGTGGTGTTATCGATCGATGAGGAGCGTGCTTCTTTGCGGATTGAACGCTCCAAGCTTGCAGGATCTGGTGAGAACAGTAGTTGAGTTTCATTGTTGCTTCTAGTACTGCTGGGCATGTAACTGAAAATCCAAGAAAAAAATTTATGTCAGAAACTTAACAAAAATTAAATCAATAGGGGATCAAAGCTTCCCGGCAACGGTGCCAAATTTGAAATCACTCAAATTACCCTAAGGAGTGATTTATACTCTCTCAAATAAGAGGTTGAGTTGTAGTACTTAGGGATCGAATTCACAGGGAGCTAGGGAACCTAATGGATCTAATATGATTTGTTAAGTAGGACGTTTTTAAGATTTAAAATGTAAATTTGCAGTTTTGGTTGAGCAAGTAATTGCTCGATTGATTGGTTTAGGTTTTGGTGCTTAAAAGGAAATAGTTAGACTTAGGGTTTCTATTCAAGAAACTTGGAATTATAATCCTACAGATGCCTAATGAGTTGCATGCATGATAATGTAAAGCTCAACCGTCAATTCAACAAGTCCATCAGCTATCGCATGTTTGAACTCGTCTATTAACTAGATCTAATGACCCAAACAAATGTGTTCGATCAATAGCAGTGTCGATCGATAATCCTATAGGGATATCGATCGATACACCTTTCGCTTAGTCGATCGATTATCCAATATGAATATCGATCGACGCGCTTCTAGTTAAGCTTTATGTGCGGGTTGAATAAAGCTTACTAAGCTCACTAGATCAGCTCTCGCCTTACTCTTAGCAAGAAACTTAGCTCAGTTAGAATGTTTTCAGGATGAGAATGAAGCTCTCGCTTTTATCTATCAATCCTAGGGCAAGTTCTAGGTAGCTAATCTAGAAACAGACATTAATGAACAATCCTAATGACAATTACCACAACTCAGCAATCTATAGTTGGGGTAATCCCTCATAACCTATTTAAACCCTAAATCTAACAGTGGAACTACTCAGACATGACCAAGCAATTCATGAAAGCAATTAGGTTAGAAAACTTCATGAATAGTAATCTTGTAAATTGGTAAAAACACAGAAAAGCACACTTTGCCTCTAACATGGTGGCAAAACTTATATAATTATGTTAAAACTCGTCAGGGGCAATCTTGTAAATTGGTGAAGACTTGGGCTTCAAGTTGGCTGTGACCAAACGGGCTTTCTGCGCGCTTCGCTGTCGATCGATGTTCAAGTGTGAACATCGATCGATATTCCTCCTCCATTATCGACCGATGGTCGAGCTCGATGGTCATCTCGGGTGCTTGCTCCAAATATCTCCAAAATGCTCCAAAATCATCACTTATCTCCAAATCACTCCTGATCTTATAAATATAATAAATAGACTCTATAATATAATAATAGATACTAAGAACACCTATAAACCATGGACGAAAATGGGTCAAATCCGTGGTATATCACTCGACGAAAGGAGAGAGGCCGCTCAGCTAAGAAACTGGTCCTACCAGCAAGACGTCGCTAGGACATACGACAAGAAAGTCAGAACCAGGACCTTCCAGCAAGGGGATTGGGTTCTACGACGAGCAGAAAAAACAATGGGGAACCTCACCCCCGGGTGGGAAGGATCCTATAAGTTCATCGAGGTGCGGAGAGCAGGCGCCTACAGGCTGCAAGATAGCAAAGGTAAAATACAGCCCAACTACTGGAACTCCCTGCACCTCAAAGCCTATCATTTTTAATACGGTCCCCAGACCATGATTTCTATACTACTATATACAATTTAAGCATTATAATTTCCTATTTCTATGTATGCTAAACGTCTCCGGACAAAGCTTATAATAAAATAATTACGACTATAAAGGCAGAGGGGAAATCATCAGGTCTCCAGAGACCTCCGCTCCTGGCCAACCCTTGCAAAAAGTGGCACGCCCACAAAACCAAAAACGGGTATGAGACATAAAACAGGAATGGGCATGCGCAAGCCTGAGTATGCTGTCAAAACTACCTAAAACCCCTGTGCAGCCTAAGGCGCATCGGGGTCCCTAGAGTACCAATGTGAAAAGAACATGTATTAAAACGCTACGAGCTACACAATACAGGGAACACATGGTATATTTATTGCAAAAGTACTGTGAAATACAAGGAGCAATCAAAATCCTGCTTCTCCAGACGTGGAAAGCAGCGAAGCCTGGCACTTGGGTCATAACACCCACACCAGCACCCTCTAAAGCATGTCAGTGACTTCCTGCAGAAGTAGAATACAGCATAGGAACTCAATAGTGGCCAGGTTCCGAGCGGCAGAATGCGAAATCCAAACAGGTACCAGTAGTAGCCTTGCCTAGGAAGGCGGAGTACGGTCCCTGCGAAAAGCTAAATATTCCGGGTTCCCAAGGAACTCCGGGCCCTTATGCAAGCCCCGATCTAAAGAGGAAACCCAAGGTTCCCCCTACGTTTTCGGGTCCTATGTATAAAATCTAAGGAAGAACCTCCGGGTTCTCCTATAGCCTCCGGGTTTCTATCAAAGATCTCAGGATCTAAGGAAGAACCTTCGGGTTCCTATGTGGCCTCAGGGTTCCAAAGATAAAAAGGTTCCAAAAAAAAAAAAAAAAAAAAAAAGCTAGAACCCCTGTGCAGCCTAAGGCGCATCGGGGTCATTACAACTTCAAAGAACCTTCGGGTTCCAGTCAAAGATCTCCGGATCTAAGGAAGAGACCTCCGGGTTCTTATACGGCCTTAGAGGCCTAATATGATTTTAGAAAGAGGATAGAACCCCTGTACAGCCTAGGGCGCATCGGGGTCATCACATCCCTAAGAACCTCCGGGTTCCCATGCAACCTCAGGGTCCAAATACAAACCTCTGGGTCCCAATACAATCTCCGGATCTAGGGGAAAACCATGTATTCTTACACGACCTCAGGGTCCAATCACAATATCAAAAAACCTCCGGGTTCCAACCATGATCTCCGGATCTATCAAAGAATCTCCAGGTTAATATACCGCCTCCCGGCTCCAGTTATGATCCCAGGATCTAAAGAAGGACCTCCGGGTCCCAAAAAAGACCACACGGTCTAAGGGAACCTCCGGGTCCCGAATACGATCTCAGGATCCAACATGTTATAGGCAAAGTGTGCTGTAGATCATAAAATCTACGCTAAGAATTTGATAGTGATCAGGAGTTTAATCAGGAGAAGATAAATGATGTAGGCAACGATATCTTTAGAACACAACGATGTAATCAGTTTCCGGTAGGCAAAAATGGACTTTATTGATGAATAAGATCGAATACAATGAGTAAAACAAGATCGAATGTTACAACGAGATCGCTTAAGAGAAAAGATCTAAATATGGATGAGAACAAGGTCGAAGTGTGGGTGTAGCTCTCTCTAAGGTTTTCAACGTGTCTCTTCTTAATGCGTCGAGTTCTTCTTATAGCATGCTGCTCTCGTGATGTTCGCAACTGCTCCGCGATCTCAGCAATCGTTCCGCGATCTCCGGATCTTTGAAGTCTCTGTTTGGAGCTCGAGTGCTCGCTGTGGGCTTTAACTCTTCGCGGCCCATTCAGTTGATTGTGGCCCATTTACACATTGACCAAAATTGGGTCCAACATTTGTCCCCCAGCCTCTTTTTGGTAAGAACGAAACGGAAAGAGGTGGTTTGCTTTTAATCATGATTTCGTCGCTCGGTCACTGGTACGACTTTGGTTTGAATTTAATGATAAATTTTTAAGGCCGTTGCTTGGCACGTTTTCATTCTTGCGCGTAACGGCTATATCAGCCGCCACTAGGGCGAGTTCTAGGTCATCATTATCTTTCTCGAGAATGGCGATAGAGCCGTTAGGGCGACTATAAATACACAAGGGATTTCTTTTTTTTGTTTCAATTCCGATTCTTCTTCTTCATCTCTTTTGCTACTGCCTTGAGACTTCTTGATCATTGAGCTTAAGATGTCTTCATCGTTCAGCTTTCCACGCCCGACGACTACGATCGACGATCTCGAGGATCTCTACACGGTGTACAGAGTCGATCGCGCCGTCGTGCTTGACTTGGATTATGCGTCTGAGACTCCCGAAACCGTTCGAGGGGGATATTGCGGAGCCTATCTCCCTTTCTTCCAGTCTTGTGGACTTACTTTCCCGACCCTGGAGCATGTCCTCGAGGTCTTGGCGGAGCATGGTTTATCGTTTACTCAAATCCTCCCGAATTTTCTTAGGCATCTCGTAGCGTTCTTGGTTAGACCTAGGGAGGAAGGTCTTTCCTTTGGTCTTAGTGAGTTCCGCGACCTTGTTCTAGTGAGGTGGGATAAGCAGAATCCCGGAACTTTCCTCGTGTCTCCGCGTCCGGGTCGCCATGTTATCGAAGACGTCTCTTATCGCGATGAGAAGTGGCGCAAGCAGTTCTTTGTTTTTAAGGTGGATCGAGCGTCCACGGGTGATTTCAATTTCTCTCGACTTCCCCGGAATTGGGCTGAGAATATAGGTTAGTTCTTTCTTTAATTTAGTGTTGATCTTTCCATTTGGGGGATTTGCGTTTTAAATCGTTTCCTTTAAATTATTTCAGTCCATTCCGGCAGTTCTTTGACGTCGGGCGAGATTCGGGGCTTGATCAGAGTTCTCCGGAGAGGTCGTTTGAACTGGTCATCGTTTGATCAGTCTTGAATCCGAGCTGCTTTTGCCATGCCAGGGGGGACAAACAGGCCCCAACCGGTTATTGGCAGCGCTGAAGATGAGGCGGAGCGTTCTCAGGAAGTCATTGTGACTTCTTCGATCCAGCCTCAGTCTTTGGATCGACTGGCCAGGCAGCTTATGAGGAGGTCGTCATTTCGTACTTCGGGGTCAGCGTCGAGGAGCAGAGCATCTGTCGGATCTCCCTTGATTTCGATTCGGGATTCCGATGATGAAGATGTTCCTGGGGAACGAAGATCTCATGTCTCATTGAGCCCCGGCTCGGAAGACGAAGTCGTCGGCGCGACTCGTAAGCGACGTCGATCTTCGAAGGCGGTCTTACCCGGTCCGTCTTGTCCTAGACAAGAATTGACCGTCAGAGGTCTTGCTTCTGGGGATGATGATCCTTTGTTTGCGGCTCAGGATGACCTGATCGCTCTCGCCGGCCGTATGAGATCCGCGGGTTGCCGTCTTGATACCACTCAAATTACCCTAATGAGTGATTTATACTCTCTCAAATAAGAGGTCGAGTTGTAGTACTTACGGATCGAATTCACAGAGCTAGGGAACCTAGGGATTCTAATATGATTTGGTAAGCAAAGATGTTTTAAGAGTTTTAAAAGTAAATTGAAGTTTTATATTGAACAAGTGTTTGTTCAATAGCAGGTTTTTGGGGTTTTGATGCTTAAAAAGGAAATAGCTAGACCTAGAGTTTTTATTCAGGAAAGTTGGAATTATAATCCTATAGATGCCTAATGAGTTGCATGTATGATAATGTAAAGCTCAACTATTTGATCAACAAGTCTTTCGGCTGTTGCGGGCATTGACTTGTTGTCTATTAACTAGATCTATGATCTCAACTCTCGTTATATTCATCTATAGAAAGTGTCGATCGATATTCCAATGGGCGTATCGATCGATACACCTTTTGCACTGTCGATCGATTATTCAAGTGTGATATCGATCGTCGCGCTCTAGTCAAGCTTTATGCGCAGGTTGAATGAATGCTTACTAAGCTCACTAGATCAGCTCTCGCCTTGCTCATAGCAAGAAACATAGCTCTATTAGAATGTTTTCAGGATGAGAATTAAGCTATTGCTTTTATCAATCAATCCAAGGGTAGGTTCTAGGTAGCTAATCTAGACACAGGCATTAATGAACAATCCTAAAGATGACTATCACAACTCAGCAATCTATAGTTGAGGTAATCCCTCCTAGCCTATTTAAACCCTAAAATCTAACAAGAGAACTACTCAGACATGGCTAAGCAATTCATAGCTGCAGTTAAGTATAAAAACTTCATAGAATAATAATATATATATCAATGGAGTTCCAATCACAGATTATAACTTTGGATCTTCTCTCCTATCTATCAATAAAACAATGAAACACAAAGAAAGCACACTTTGCCTCTAACATGGCGGCAAAGCTTATATAATTAGGGTAAAAACTTGTCAGGGGCAATCCTGTAAAATAGTGAAATCTTGGACTTCAAGCTGGGTGTGACCAAACGGGCTTCCTGCGCGCTTCGCTGTCGATCGACACCATGTCTTGTGTATCGATCGATTCTAGCTCTCCAATATCGACCGATAGTCGATCTCGATGGTCATCTCGGGTGCTTGCTCCAAATATCTCCAAAATGCTCCAAAATCATCACTTATTTCCAAAACATTCCTGATCTTATAAATATAATACATAGACTCTATAATAATATAATTATTAGTAAAAACACCTATAAACTATGGATGAAAATGGGTCAAATCCATAGTTTATCAACTCTCCCAGACTTCCCCTTTTGCTTGTCCTCAAGCAAAACAAACATGCAATCTCTCTGAAAGAGGTTTTAAAAACAGCAGGGACTCACATGATTTAAAACTTTGAATCATCACCTCTACAATATTGCAATCCACATCTAAGAAGTCCTAATCACAGAAGTACATCATACCAAATCCTGGCTTAGCAACCAAATTCATCTAGCCAACAACTTAGCATAATCTTGTCTTTCATTCCCCTCTACCAACCTCATTTCTTAGCATAAAATAAAAGTGAAGGCTTTACCTTGGGAGTATCGATCACAGGATTCTAGGATTTTCAAACAAGTATCTGCACCTGCAGGTAAACATTAGTTTCTATCCTCTCTCTCTACTAATTTTCTCTCTTGGTCAAAGTCTGCTTATATGCAAGATCATTAACCAAGATTGGACATGCTTTCATAAATCAAGCCTTAATGGTGGTTGCCACCAAGTCCTGTTCACTTCTTTTTTACCTATATCCTAGGATTATTTGTGAAGCAAGCCTTAATGGTTGTAGCCACCAAGTCCTGTTCTATTCCTTTACCTATAAAGTAAGCCTTGATGGTTGTAGCCACCAAGTCCTGTTCGAATTCCTTCCTAATAAATCTCTAATATAATAACAATTTTTTTAATATATAATCTATATTTCGAAAATAGAGAGAGAAATGGTGATAAATCTATATACACAATGCTTTACCTTCCAGACTTGTTTGAAGAATCTGATCCCATGTATACCAAGCCCCAAGACAAGCAGTTGTGTCAGGTAGGTCAGCTTTGGTTCCTTCAAAACAATCTTAGCAAGAGTGGATAGTTGACAGGTTGATCCACTTTAGTATCTTTAGTACTATCTGCAATCAGTAAGTATATAATGGTGCTAAAGAGTGGTTTGATATCTAGCAAAAATCTATAAGTTCATAATCTCCTTCTTGACTCTATAATAACTTAATTTGAAAACATTTTTAATAAGACTAATAAGTAAATAAATATCAGTAAACCTCCCCCAGACTTAAACTACATTGTCCCCAGTGTAAATTCAGTCGGAGTTATGGTTAAAAATTAATCATAAGGACTCAATGTAACAAGTAGGAACGATATACCAGACCGGAATAGATGTCGACCGATGTAAGGATGTTGATGTCGGTCGACGCAGATAAAGCAATGTCAATCGATGTCGACTTGTTCGCGTCGGTCGATACAGATGGCAATCGTCTACTCGGATCTTTTTTTTGTTTTTTTTTTTATGACCTGCAATAATTAAAAACCAACATAAATAGTAAATTAATAAAAACTTAATAAATATTACCTAATAGTGGGTTGCCTCCTACTTAGCGCTTTGTTATAGTCATTTAGCTTGACTTTGGAGGTGTTTTGGGTAGTAGTGTTGAGAACTGGGACTTGTTGGAAAATAAGTATTCATCTCTTGTTTGCGCTTGTTGAACCATGTACCAGTGAAGTCTCTCATTGCCTCATCCCCTCTGCGCCATTTATCCTTCATTGTTGCAGTTGTGTTTTCAATCCTCTGCAATTTATCACCAAGACTCTCAAGGTTGAATTGATGTCTGGTAAGTGCGGCGTAAGTGTCAGTTGAGATCTCTTTTCCATGGTAAGGTGTGTTGGACATGTCGAATGTCGTCTTTGGTACTAGCCAGCCTCGGTTTGTATCATTGTCGATCGATGTTGAATGGTTGGTGTCGATCGATTTGTTTTTGCGTCTGTCGATCGATATCGATGCTTCTTGTCAACGCACAATGTAACTCTGAATCTCCACCAACTCCCCTTGTATATCTTCGACCTTGGAGGTCAATGCACTGATGGTAAGATCCATTGGGAAATAGATGTCATCATATCTCAAATGAAGCCTCTCCTCTGTAGTTTCCAGAGCTCTATAGATCCCTTCTACCAACTGATCTACCTCTTCTCTGGTGTGGAAATCTTGTTGAGTCTTCATCGTGTGTGGGCGTGGCGGATTGGTGTCGATTGATGCGGCCAAGCGGTTGTTGAGCGATGCGTGATGGTGTATGTCGATCAATGGTGATTGTCTGCTGTCGATCGATTGGGGTTGTCTTCTGTCGATCGATGGAGGTCGAGCAACGTCGGTCGCTTTCTGAATTCTGGCTATGTCTTGCTTCATCTCCTCCATGCAAGTGGTTAGCCAACTTACACTATCATTCAATGGATAGTAAACACCATCAAGCTTCTTCTGGAAGGCTTCTTTGTTCTTCTCATGTTCACCACAGACTCCATAGAACATCTCATTGATCTCGTCCTTGGTGTAGATCTCTGGTACCAACTTCGTCTGTGTGAATGAGCTAGCATGTTCAGGAAGACATATGTAGGCTGGTTCATCTCTTGAAGTTCTTTCCAGAAGTCTTCTGATATCCTTGGTGTGAACAGGAATGGTGTGTCCATCTAGATCTCTGGCAAATTCTCGATCATCTCTGTAGACTCCATACTCATCTTTCTCTTCCTAGTAGAATTTCATGTTACCATAAAGGTCATAAGCTCTT
>NC_027750.1:44569857-44570636 GCF_000695525.1 Brassica oleracea var. oleracea
TTGAAGCTGTTTTCTATGCCACCAGCTGTGTCATAGAACTCCTTTGTAGTTTTCTGTTTTCGGTTTCTGCTTGATGCATGAACAGATGAGTTGCCTCGGCCTCGACCAAACGATTTTCGGCCTCGACCACCACGTCCATGCCATTTTTCACGACCACGGCCGTGTTGGCTATCACTATGGACATTGTTCGACTCTTTCTTATCATCTAAGGTCGCATGTGCCTCAGGTAATGGGTTTGTTCCAGGAGGTCTCAATTCACTGTTTCTCATCAACAGTTCATTGTTCTGATCAGCGAGCAAGAGACAAGAGATCATATTAGCATAAGTTGTGAAGCCCTTCTCTCGGTACTGTTGTTGTAACAACACATTGCTTGTGTGGAAGGTGGAAAAGGTTTTCTCAAGCATATCCTTATCTGTTATATCCTCACCACACAGTTTCAATTTAGAAACTATCTTAAACAGGGCCGAGTTATACTCGTCCACGGACTTGAAGTCCTGGATTCTGAGATTCCTCCAATCATACATAGCCTTTGGTAATAACACTGTTCTCTGGTGATCATATCTCGTTTTCAACTCTGTCCAAAGGTCTAGAGGATTCTCAATAGTCAAATACTGATCTTTGAGACTCTCAATAAGATGATGGCGTATAATTAATATAGCTCCATATCTATCTTTCTCACTTGCATTATTGCCCTCGGTGATACATTCACTGAGTCCCTTGGATTTTAGGATGATCTTAGAATCAAGTGCCCATTGCAAGTAATTATCTCCAGAGAGATT
>NC_027750.1:44571145-44616838 GCF_000695525.1 Brassica oleracea var. oleracea
TTGCCTTAGGGTTTGGTTCTTAGGTTTTAGTTTTACCTAAACCTCAAGTCGGGTTGAATGGACCACCGAATAGAGAAGAACGCGAGCTGATCATTGCTGTCGGGTCGCGAACGGGTTGATGTCTGTCGCGAACGGATTGAAGCTGAGACGAGTCGTGAACGGGAGCAAGCAGCTATCAGGTCGTGAACGTGCTGGCTATCGAACGGGATCGCGTCGAGCAGGCTGAGATCGTGTCTCGCGAACAGGCTGAAGTCGCGAGCTGAGGAACGGACTGAGGTCGCGTGCTGAGATCGAGAACGCCTTGAGTATGGGTTTTAGGTTCTCGATCAGATTAGGGTTCGTCGTCGGGTTTAGGGTTTATCGCCAAGATGAGATTAGGGTTTTAGGGTTCGGACTTTAGCTTAGGGTTTAGAGCGTAATCGTGCTGATAACGTGTTGTAAAACAAGAGAATAGAATTTGTATGTTTATTTCTTATTCATAAACATAAGGATCACCGGCTCTCTCTCTCTCCAGCCACCGGCTCTCTCTCTCTCCAGCCACCGGCTCTCTCTCTCTCCAGCCACCGGCTCTCTCTCTCTCCAGCCACCGGCTCTCTCTCTCTCCAGAACTAGGGTTTCTCTCTCTCCAGCCACCGGCTCTCTCTCTCTCTCTCCAGCCACCGGCTCTCTCTCTCTCCAGCCACCGGCTCTCTCTCTCTCTCTCTCTAGGGCGCGGCCGTCTCTCTCTCTCTAGGTATGGGCCGGTTTATGGACCAGACCGGTTATGGACATGCACAATATGATTTATAACAATTCAAATAGTTTTCATTGAAAAAAATTTTGAACAACCATTCATTTAAATTTTTCAAAATTTAAAAATAATAATTTTCTCCAAATATAGATTAGTTAATTTTATCTTTGGTCTAAAATCAGTAAAAATAAAGTTTAGAAAAGAGGTTTAGAAAAGTTAGAGGCTGTAAGAAAAAACTGAATGAAAATAAGAGAGGAAAGGAAAGAAAAAACCCTAAAAAGAAGTTGGGAGGGTAAGATCGTCAACTCAAAATAGAATCGATCGCTTATTTATAAACTACAATTCACTCATCACGCGATTAGGGAATCGAGGAAGAAACAAAAAGAAACATGGTGGATCAGCTAACGGATGACCAGATCTCCGAGTTTAAGGAAGCCTTCAGCCTATTCGACAAGGACGGAGATGGTCTCTGATCTCCTAATTTTCTATTCAGTTTGTGTTTATTTCCAGGAAGATCTACTTTTCGATTTGCCCAGTATTTGATTGCTTTAAGTCTCTTTTTCTTTGGCTGTTTACCTGATTTGATTTTCTGAACCAACTCTCTGTCAGATCCTCGCGAATGGTAGCATTCAGATTGATTTTGTAGATGTTTTCTTATCTACGATTAGTGGAGCATTGTTGCTTACCTTATTGACCATTGCGTTCATTCGTAGCCTTAAAAAGAGACTTTTGTATGTTTCTTGCTACATTGTATGCCACTTTGGTAGACTTCTTTTTTGAATAAGAAATCAAACTTTTTCTTCATCATTGCGATCTTGACATATGACCTGGGTGTTTGTTCTTCTTTTAGGCTGCATCACCACAAAAGAGCTCGGCACTGTCATGAGATCACTTGGTCAGAACCCAACTGAAGCTGAGCTCCAGGACATGATCAACGAGGTTGACGCTGACGGGAACGGAACAATTGATTTCCCTGAGTTCTTGAACCTCATGGCCCGCAAGATGAAAGACACTGATTCTGAGGAAGAGCTTAAGGAAGCCTTCAGGGTTTTTGACAAGGACCAGAACGGTTTCATCTCCGCCGCTGAGCTCCGTCACGTCATGACTAATCTTGGTGAGAAGCTCACTGACGAAGAAGTTGATGAGATGGTCCGAGAGGCTGACGTCGATGGTGATGGCCAGATCAACTATGATGAGTTCGTCAAAGTTATGATGGCAAAGTGAGACTCTTCTTTATTTCTTTCAATCTCTCTAAACTGAAAAGCAAGTACAGATTTGCTTCCTTGTTTTGTTTTCTTGATTCTGACCTTCGTTTGCTTTGCTTTGCTTTTATTATTTGGTTACTCTGTTTCGTTTTTTGTTTGCGACCTTCCTACCGTGCCTCGCTGAGATCTTACCATACACAAACGAAAACCACTTCAAGTTCACCGCTTAACACAACATTCTTTACCAAAAACCTTTACCGCTCAAAATAACATTTGTGACTTTCAAAAATTCACTTAAAGGTATGATTGATATGCTAGTTAACAAGGCTGTGTTGCCTCACACCAGAGGCATTGACCCTAAGATCTTATCTTTTAAAGGTTAAATTCATAGATATTACAAAAAAAACTTGTTAACAAAAATGAGAACTTTTTAAAAATAATAATATTCATTAAACAAAAAAAAAATTAGATTAGCTTAAACTCTAACCTAAATTTTAATTCTAGCCCACCCCTTAAATACTAAACCGTTAATCCTAAATTCCTAATCACTAAAGTCAATATACATATATAAATATATTTGATTCATTATTTAAATTATAAATAAAAACATTTTTTTTTTTGAACTTAATAAAATAAAAACATTTTTTTACATTTTAAGAATGCTATTTTGAATTCTTTTTCTTCTGTGTCATTTTGAGGGTATTTTCTTATATTTTAAAATAAAAACAAAACAATCTATCAGTGTGTTAACACTTTTTCTTTACGATAAAGTAAGCTATTTTATATTTTAATTGCACGTTTTGAACAACATATTTTTATTGCACTGAGATATGATATTTGGATTTATGATGAGATAAAGTGTTGACCGTTCCTATAAATATCATGGCTTATCTTTTAGGATTTCTTGACTATGTTAAATTATCTGTAAGTTTTACTCTTTTTAACAATTATTTAAAATTTTGTCTATATTATATAAATATTTTTATTAGTTTGTAGGTTTTATGTTCGTACAGTTTCAAGTATTTTGCCAAATTTTATATTATTTTATGGTAAATGAAGTTTTGGTATATAAGTTACATTTATTAATGAAATAATAAAATTATACTTGTAAAATATTTTAATAAATTTCACATCTAAACTACTCTATCCGTTGTAAAAAGAAAGATTACTCACTACTATCCTAGTCATTGACTCGTAACCTTTCTTTTTCCCTACTACTATCCTAGTCGTTGTAATTTTTTTTTAAATCTATTCTGTGTTTTGTTTTCCTTGTGTAAATACCCTATTTATTTTCTGGTTTATCTTTTTCATTTCTAAACTTTAAAAACAAGGAGACCAACTACTCTTTTCCATTGTTTCTTGTTCTCAGTAAACTTCGGAAATGCGCAACTAACAAGAAGAAGAAGACAAAGAAGAAGAAGACAAAGAATGCAAAACAAAATGAGAAACAAATGATCCGACAGAAACCCGCGGATTCCGAATCACACTGCATTCCTGTTCCTAGCTGTATGCTTCGCTTTTGCTACCGCCCTTCTTTCAGCTCAATTCTATAGCACTAGTAGCTGCTGCTCACGATATAACCTGAAACGAAGAGGAGTTATTTAACATTTTACCCAAAAAAAAAAAGAAACAAAGAGTAGCTGGGGAAATGTTGTGTGTCTTATTTATCTTGCTCTCGAAAGATGTAGTAGGCTAGTGAGTGGTGAAGCTGTTTGGCTTTGTCCTAACGGACATCAGAGAACAATTTTGGTGTAGCGAGTACCGCTTCTAAGCTCGGCTAGTTAATGCATTAATTCTCGTTTGAGTAATGGATTTAGGTTTCTTAGATGAACTTCGATTCATATACGTTGATGACTATATTTATTCGAGCTTTTCTCAACTCCTTTTAGAGTGTTGTCAAGACTCTCTATTAGTTTTCCATCTGCATTCTGGACGTTTCTCCCATTTTTCTTATCGTTACACTTTCTTTGATCCTAGGATCAAAGATTGTATTGAGTTTCGAATTTTAAAATTCTTTATCGTTACTTCTTGACACTCTGAAGAACTTTCAGTAATGGTGATTACATAGTTTTCTACTCAGTACGAGTATCTCAAAATAATGGATTACAATGAAAGTTGCGTTCCAAAAAAAAAAAAAAATTAAGAAGGATTACAATGAATATACAAGGGAAGTATAAATCAGTCAAATTAATGTGCATGATACACAGCTGGGGAATCAAAATCATGTTCTCAAAAGGTGAACAAAATGATCAGTAATCTATGCAAAATATGACCGAGTGTAGAGATAATGGCCAAAACTTTTGATCATCTCTCTCAATCTCTGGGTATAATTGACTCTCTCAATGAGTAGTAAACCATACAAACAATCCGGATTTAGAGGGTCAATAGAGACAGAAGTGAATCTCTCACTTAAGAAACTAAAAATAAAACTTCCTTTGAAACAAAATAATTTATGTTTTACTTGTAGACTAGGTGGATCCGATGAAATCGTGAAATGAATATTATACAGTATATACAAATTACTTTTACATATTATTATTTATTGTGTATTCATTTACATATTATGAAATAATAAATATATTGAATAATTGAGAAGCGAGTAACTATTATGTATACAATTAAATTGGAGTAAACACGTAAATCAAAAAAAATTCCTCTTGTTTATTTATAATAATTTTTATTGGTAAATAAATAAAAACAATCATTTTATTTATTTTGTATGTTATATAATTAAATTTTAATGATGTTGACATAGATATATAGCATATTTTAATATCAATATTTATTAATTGAGGCTCATATTCATATAATTTTATTAATATTTGTATATTTGCTGTACCAAAAAAAAATAAACCATTAATCACAAAATTTTCAAAGTGAGATATTTATTAATTTTAGTAATTTATAATCGGTTAAACAATTTAATACAAATTTTAAAATTAAAATATTAAGGTCTCAATATTTTTAAAATTTAAAATTTGAAATTAGAATATTTTTATATGGTATAGAGTTTAATTTTATTAATATTTAAATAGACATATATATATATATATATATATATATATTTAATCTGAATATATATTAAATGAAATTTCTTATTCTTATGATTTTATGATCATTTGTATTTTGTTGCAACAAAAAAATGTTAAACCATTAATCACCAATGTTTTAATGTGAGACTTTTAATAAAATTAGTAATTTAGAGTCGTTTTGAAAAATTAAAAATATAAAATATAGGAGAAAAATCTAATTTTTTTATTTTATGATTAATTTGATTTTTTAGTTTATTTTTAGAATATAAAATTAAACAAAAATGATGAAGGATACAAAAATTGTTATCTAATTTTTATTATTCAAAATCATTAATTTTCATATATATGTTAATCATATTAGGTAATTTCGTAGCTTTTATTTTTATGATTAATTTGATTTCTTAGTTTATTTTTAGAATATAAAATTAAACAAAAATGATGAAGGATACAAAAATTGTTATCTAATTTTAATTATTCAAAATCATTAATTGTCATATATATGTTAATCATATTAGGTAATTTCATAGCTTTTATTTAATGAAAGAAAGGAAAATATTATTTTGTATACTATTAATCAATTTGATATTTAGTTTAATAAAAAGTATGACATATGTTTAAATATACCAACTAATTTTTCTAAGATTTGTAAGAGTTAGTATGAGTCTGTAAAAGTTGATGACAAAAAAAAAAAAAGTAAAGACACGTGGCTACAACCAATGTTATAATGCTCCTCAATTAATATATAAGGAACCGAAAGCTTAATATTACAAATTGTGGACCAAAATCTTTTATGGGAAATTGCCAAAAAATACAATTTTCAAAGTACCACTTTTCATGTTTACACTAACCACTTTTACCCTCATCTTTGATGTAAGGTAAAATACATTTATAAACTTTTGATTAACTTTGACAAAAAAAAAACATATGGTTAACTAATCTAAACTTAAAACATTAACTCTAAACCCTAAATCATCAACTCTAAACCCTAAACCATGAAACATCAACTCTAAACCTTAAACTCCGAAACATCAACTCTAAACCCTAAACCCTAAACCTTCAAATCTAAATCCTAAAATATCAACTCTAAACCCTAAACGTAAACCCTAGTTTTAGGGTTTAGGATTTAGGGTTTAGGGTTTAGAGTTGAAAGTTTAGAGTTTAGGGTTTAGAGTTGATGTTTTAGGGTTTAGGGTTTAGTGTTGATAGTTTAGGGTTTAGTGTTGATGGTTTAGGGTTTAGAGTTGAAGTTTAGGGTTTAGGGTTTAGAGTTGAAGTTTAGGGTTTAGGGTTTAGAGTTAGATGTTTTAAGGTTTAGAGTTGAAGGTTTAGGGTTTATGGTTTAGAGTTGATGTTTCGGGGTTTAGGGTTTAGAGTTCATGTTTCGGGGTTTAAGGTTCGTATTTCAAAAAAAAAATATGGTTTATGATTGATGGTTTAGGGTTTAGAGTTGAAGTTTAGGGTTTAGGGTTTAGAGTTAGATGTTTTAAGGTTTAGAGTTGAAGGTTTAGGGTTTATGGTTTAGAGTTGATGTTTCGGGGTTTAGGGTTTAGAGTTCATGTTTCGGGGTTTAAGGTTCGTATTTCAAAAAAAAAATATGGTTTATGATTGATGGTTTAGGGTTTAGAGTTGAGTTTTAGGGTTTAGGGTTTAAATTTCGAAATAGTATAATTCGAAAAAAATTAAAAAAAATTATTTTTTTTATTTTTTTGGATTTTTATTTATTTAAATATTTATTTATTATATATATAAAGAACAATGACGTAAGAGTCTTTTACCACTTAATGAAGAATGTATTTTTGAAAATGTCAGGTGGTAAAAATGAAAAATGGTAAACAGGTAATTTCACCGATCTTTTATAGGCTCCTAAACAATGATAACTAAGCTAAGAATAAAAAATAAATCACATAAACGAAATGAAAAGAACAGTTAGCCTTACATGGCTCTTTTAGCCAAAAATATAGAAGGTGATGATTATTTTTAGTCTTACGAGTGTTATGTCGAAAGTATGGGGGTCTTTATTCATGTCCATTGGGAATGTCTAAAGAATGCAGTGGTTGTGAATCTTGTGATCAGAATAAAAGATGCTTAAAAGCTTGGAAGTGTGAATGCATCCAGAAAAGGCAAGTTTACAATTATGAAGATCTTCGAACACCAGAGGTCACTAACTTTAGCTGGAAAGGAATCTTGGTCATTGTGTTAGAAGTCCCCAGTTCGAAAGACCTTTGGAACAAAACTAATATTACATATTGTGGTTTCGGACATGGAAAAATTACAGACTTTAGCTCTGAATCTCCTATTATTCAGAAAAGGAAGAAGATACTTCTAAACATACGATAATATATCCATTAGCTTTAAACTTGCAAGTGTGAACGCATCAAGAAAACCAAGGGTGATAACTGCCTCCCTTGACTGTTAGTGTATGTTATGAGTGCTCAGATGTCTTTTCTAGTCGCCATAATTTTATTTGAAAGTGGTTGAATCCATGAGTGTTGTGGGAACAGGAACGGTACCTGAATCAAAGGCCAACCAAATGCACCAATCAGCAAATCAAAGTACCAGCCTAGATATGTGTTCAGTCAAAACTTCATATCTCACCAACCATGAAGAATTTTGTCATGAAACCAATTTTCATGGAGATTCTAAACTCAAGAAGGTGTCAAGCCCAATTGGAATAATCCACAAAGCTACTCGGACTAGGAAGATATGAATTTTACAAACCAGAGGTTGGCCAGCCTATCCATCTGCGAGTATCAGCCTTATGAATAAAATTATGGTCCAACCATGAAGGGACCCAGACTAAAACTGACCAGAGCTTTAAGATGGATCTCTTACCTTTCCAAAATATCCAGAATGAGGAGAATTGGAAAATGTACATTTGGTATCAACATTAATCGTTCAGTTCTATACTTTAAAATATCAATACTCATTATATACGCATATTATCTTAAAATCTCTTTTATATTAGAATATAGAAAAAGAAAAAATCACACACTTTTGACTGAAGATATGTATATATAGTAATAGATACATAAAATAACTTATAGACATAAGAACTCAGATGTTAAAAATTTGAACAAAAAATTGTTATTGTTTTTAGACCGAAATAACCGAACCAAAAAAATATCACGCGCTTTTAAAGTGCGACTAAAAATCTAGTTTTATATTTTTATTAGATATTTTTTGTATAATTATAAAATTATTTTGATGAATTATAAAAACTATATATATAAAAAAAAATTACGCAAATTTATAGATTTGCACTAACACTATTGCTTGATTAAACAAATTTATATCAGTTTAGATTTATTTAAACTAATTCAAACCGATTTAAAACAGTTTGATATGTTGAGTCGTTCTACAATTTATATGTATAAAATATTACTATAAATAATAATATATTTTTGTTACTTAAATATTTTATTTTAGATAAAAGAGTTGGATTGGTCCAATTACTCATTTTATGGGTATATTGTGTTACATGTATTCTTTCAAATTAAAGTACAACTATTTTAATCTCATTCAGCTAAATCAAATTAATTGTATTCATTCTATTAGTTTTGTTCTTCATCTTAGATGTATTAGTATTTATATTTTATTTTTTTAAAATAATTTGGTATATGTTAATTTTCAATAATAATTTTCAATAATAAAATTAGAAAAATTGAGTGATGATCCGTACGAAGTTGCACAAAAATATAACCAATAAATTTTTAAACGGGGATTATTTCTTTACTTTATTATCAAGATTATTTTTGTAAACTTTTTTTTAATGAAATTACATTATATATGGATAATATTTATGTTTTAATTTTTATAAACAATTCTTTCTTATATATTTTATTTGGAAAAAAATTAAAAAAATAAACTTAAATAAGTAAATAAAATTTTGTTTGATTTTATATTTTTTATAAATATTTATTGATTGATCATTTTCAATATTTTCCTTTGTTTCTAATAAATTTGGAATATGAGTTGCTAAAACAATTAGCATATACCACATATTTTGCTGTTATAAAATATGTTTACTATTCATTAAACCAAAAATGAATTGCTTGACTAACACACTTTAGTTTGATGTTACTTCCTCTGTTCCTTATAGATCCATTTTTTATAAAAACAATTTGTTTTAAAAAGATACATTTTTTACATTTTCAAGACATTAATTAATGAAAAATTGTACTTTTCAAAAAATACAATTGTGTTTAATAAAATTTCATTGGTTAAAAGTTATTGAAAATAGCTAATTAAGGAAAACAATGTATTGGAAAATACAATTTTAAATGTTTTCTTAATAAGTGTGAAAAAACTATAACATGGATCTTTTAGGAACGGAGGGAGTACTTTTTTTTCTTAGTTATTAATCTCTATTTATTTCCTACATTTTTTTCTGTGTGTATCCGCTTAGGTCTACATATTTCCCGTTTTTGGAGTTTCATTTCATTGTTTTAGCTGTTTTTTCTAATGTTTAATTTTGTTTTTTTTTTTAATTTTTTTTTAAAAAAAAAAAAAAAAAAAAAAAAAAAATTTGTTTAATTTTTAGTTATTTTTATCTTCAGTTTTTCTCTTCATTTTTGTATGTTCTCTAATCTTTTTTCAACACTCCATTCCTTTGAATCCTTTCTAATAATTTTTTTTACTGTCATTCTAGGATTACCAAAGTATTTGGCATAGCCAGTCTTGCAGGTGAAGTGGAAATCCTGAAATTTTCTCATGCTTTTACATCAAAATTCAAATGGATTTTCCGTATAATCCCTAATAATTAGCAGAGAAGAGCAGCAGCTAAACTAATCCATACATATGAAAGATCATCTATCTCAGTAGTTCGCAAAGTTAAAATAAGTTTATAGTACTTGCCACACAAAATCCAAGTCAAAAGATAATTTGAAAATTGTACTAATCTCCGTAACTTTTTTGCACCAAAACCAGATTAAACTCATGAATCATTCTAGTACCAATGCAACTATTTCTCTTGATAAGCATAGTTTTTCTGTTTTGCCCAATGAATCATTTTTAGTGGCTCGAGGTCCAACAAATCGTGCAATAGCACTCACAAGTTTAACATATATATTCAAAAGAGTAAAAAAGCTAAACATAACATAAATTGGGAAAGCTAGTAAAATAAATTTGATTAGCACTTCTTTCTCTCCTTTTAATAATCATCTCCATGTCCATCCATTTAGTCTGATCTGCAATCTGTAAATTAGAAAGAGTTGTGATATAATTATTGATTTCTTCTTTAAAATACTCCTCTTCCGTACATCCTTATATTGTTTCTCGTCTGCTTTTTAATTTATTGGTTATTTTTTAGTTATATATGTTATATTGAAAATAAAATATAAAATTAATATTTATTAACATGTTACTTACAAAATATACTATTGAGATATTAGTTCAAACTTAATATTTTACTAAGAATAATTTCGCTATATGAAACTTTGATAACAAAACATTAAATATAATAAAATAATTTAATATAAGATAATTAAAAAGATTCACAATGTAACATTTGTCCAGGATTATGTCGAGGTATATACATTTAGACCAATTATAAGAATATAATAAATCATGCATCTTTGAAAATTTATATCAAATAATATAAATAAGTATTTATTTTGTATAATTGATAATATATATTTTTATAATTTACCCTTATTAAATAATTTTATAATATGATATTTCTAAACATAATAATTTATAGCTTTTATTGAGTAATTTTATTTTGTCTTGTAAATCATCAGTTGTATCACCCACATTTTTATATATGACTTGTGCATTTGCACAAATGTATTTTTATTTTTATGATCAATTTTTTTTATCATAATATATAATAAAATTGTTTTATATACTATTTAAAACCTTGTGCTATCTATTTTATAATCTTTAACATTTGTGATATTGTATTACATCTGGCGATTATTTATATGAAAATATACGTAAAATAATATATCTAGTCAAGCTAAATATTTTCTTATGTAAAATTTCAAAAAAAAAATTATTTTCTGAAAAATTAATATTTAAGCGGAAAAATATTTTTTTCTTAAAATTTTAGGCGGAAATATTATGTACGGTTTGGATGATTTCCAGGAAGTCTTCTACCCTAAATATAAACCCTAAACTAAATTAACTAACTTAACACTTCATAAAATCAAATTAAACTTAAAAGTGTTTACTATACACATAAATAAACACATATAGGTAAATTTTTAATTTTTCAAAAAACCATTTAAACTTTCCAAAATCTAATCCTAAGAACACATACAATACTAGAACATATGGTACTAAACCCTAGACCAAAGAATATTATGATTCACTATTTTCAAAGAAAAACAAAAAAAAGTGTGCTTAAATTTAAACTTATTAATTATTTCTGAGGCATTGCCTTGTAAGTAAGTTCTAAGTCAGTTATTTTTTGTTTGTACTCCTCATTTAATAAAGATAGATTTGAACTTTATCTATGATTTTATTACTCATGTATCTTATTTATTTGGATTTTTATGAGGAATATGCTAGATTTTCTTAAAAAACAACTTCGTTTTTGATTTTTAAATCAGTTAATATCTATTTTTACTAACAATGAAATGGTTACTTATACTATTTAACATTATATTTTTATTATTGATTGTTCGTTAACTGTATGAATTTGTTTTGACTTGTCTTAAGGCAGTGTTGAATAAATAACAATTAAAATCTGAGCGAGTGGTGAACGATATATAATCATAAGAATATGTTCCGGTACTCCTCATGACAATTTTGTTTCTTTCGGCCGGTAATCATGTCAAATATTTGTTTTTTTATGCAACAAATCAGATGCAATTTCCCAAAAAAATGAAGGAAGTAGTTTGTTTTAATTATAGGAAAAAGTTGACATTTTCTACAAAGTCATATTCACGAAGTAGATTATTAATGTGTTAGACAAAAACAACAGTTTGTTAGTTCAGCTTTTCAGGGGACTACATATAGAATATTAGCTTATGTTTCTTATAAACTATAATCATTATCTGAGAGAAGAACAATGTACTTCTAGATTTTTGTTCTGGAAAATGTAGTATTTCAGATAAATGTGTATATGAAAAAGTGACGGATGTATAATTTATATTTTGGATGGTTTAAAATTATTATTTTTTACTTAATTCAATTTTCTCTACGACATAACTACACGTGGAAGAGAGGGAGGAGATCATGATGATGTAAACGCAAGGAAATACATTCTATGTTTTTTGAGAGAACCATGTTAAACACTAACATGATCTTTGAGGATTTTCTTTTGTGCAGAAACCAAAAATATTTTATATATACAACAATACTTCATAGAAAGAAAATATAACTTTCATGAAAAAAGAAGAGATTTTGTTTGACGAAGCAATGTCAGGAGATAGCTTGTATATCTCTTTGTAGCCCTCAAGCGAATGCTTCCTAAAATTGGTGAGCTTACTTTTCATAAACCATATGATATTTGTAATTTGGATTCAAAGTGTGACAGACTAATAAGATAAAATATCTGATCAAATAAATGAATATATATTGCTTTGAAAGTTAAATTTAGAAAGAGGGTAAAAAGGCATTGTGAACCCTTAAAATTTTCCTTATTATTTTGACCCTTCTTTAATCTCTGCAAAAAGAAGAAATTTCACGCAAAAGGATAAGATTAACACAAAATAAATGACCTGGTTAGTAAGTCACGCTCTATCTCGCATATCACAAGCCGTTAGAGAAACTCGAGGCCTAGTTGTAGCCAAAGCTTTACTGCGGACACCTATCTAAGTCCTTTGGAAAAGTCTCTCATGCTATTTCACAAAGATGCATGTCACACAAATATTTTAATATCAGACATGTTTCGTCCTAATATGTGAACTACTGAAATCAAATAAAATGTATCAGCAGACTACTTGTAACATACCGTGTTTCAGATAAAAGCTGGTGCACCCGGTGGTTAAAGACAGAACTGATATGTGCTGCAACACAATAATAATTAGAGTGTGATTCAAGTCTTAAATTTGCTTTTATAGTTCTATTAGAGCTTGAGCTTGTCGAAGAAGATGACCCAAAGTTAGTTACAGATCGAAAATGTGAAAATGTATTTACTCAAACTCAATGTTTACAATGTACCAGTTTCTATATATATACATTACCGGTTTAGTAAAAGGAAGCTAAACCAATCACTTAACCACATGATTTTGTTATGTAACCATATGATTCTAATAATCTAATACCCTCCCCTCAAGATGGAAGACACACAGTGTGAATTCCAATCTTGGATATGAGACTCTTGAAGAGTCCTGGTTGCACTGGTTTGGTCAGTATATCAGCAACCTGCAAGTCAGACTTAACATGTAGCGTCTTTAGGAATCCACTCTGTAGCTTCTCACGCACAACATGGCAGTCGATCTCCACATGTTTCGTCCTTTCATGATAGACTGGATTAGAGGCAATGTAAAGAGCAGACTGATTGTCACAGAACAGCGTAGCAGGGGACTGTGTTGGACAATGCATCTCACTTAGCAATGTCGTTAACCATATCAACTCGCAAGTAGCATCCGCCATTGCTCTGTATTCTGCCTCAGAGCTGCTTCTTGATACTGTCTGTTGTTTCTTGGATCGCCAAGAAATCAAAGAATCGCCAAGAAAAACACAGTAGTCAGTGATGGATTGTCGAGAGTCCGGACACGCTGCCCAATCAGCATCTGAATAAGCAGTAAGTTTAAGTTGAGAAGATGCTGAGTAAAATAAGCCTTGTCCTGGATCATTCTTGAGATACCGTAAGACACGCATAGCTGCTTGAAGATGTGAATCTGTTGGAGCAGACATGAATTGACTAAGCTTGTGAACCGCATATGTGATATCAGGACGTGTGTGGGTAAGGTATAGCAAGCGACCAACTAGTCTTCTGTATATTGCAGAATCTGTCAAAGCAGTACCAGTAGAAATATACATCTTGAGATTAGGTTCCATAGGAACTGAGAGAGGCTTGCATCCCAAGAGACCTGCTTCTTCAAGTAACTCTAAAGCATACTTCCGTTGGTTGATAGAAATTCCTGACTGGTTTCTAGCAATCTCGAATCCCAAGAAGTACTTTTCCGGTCCAAGATCACGAAGTTTAAACGCAGACTTCAGAACCATCTTGAAAGCTTCAACTGCTGAATCATCATTGCCTATAATCAGTATGTCGTCAGCATAGATGAGGACTGCAAGATATATCTTATCCACATATCTGATGAAGAGTGAATGATCCGAATGTGTTTGCTTGAAACCATCACGAAGAATCACCTCCGATAACTTGTGATTCCATTGGCGAGATGCTTGCTTGAGCCCATACAAAGATTTGTGAAGCCTACAGACAGCATTTGGCGGTACCTTCTTCCCTGTCAGTTCCTCATAGCCCTGAGGAAGCTTCATATAGATTTCCTCATCAAGATCACCGTTGAGGAAAGCATTGCTCACATCTAACTGCGTGATCGACCAACTCTTAGCCGCTGCTACTGCTAACAAAAGTCTCAGTGTACCAATCTTGGCCACTGGTGAGAACGTATCCAAGTAATCCAGGCCTTCCAGTTGAGTATAACCTTTTGCCACCACGCGTGATTTATGTCTCTCCATAGTTCCATCAGGATTGTACTTGATGGTATGAATCCATTGACAGCCAACAGGTTGTTTTCCAGGAGGTAGTTGACACACAGACCAAGTGCCACTGTCTTCCAAAGATGTCATCTCAGACTTCATGGAGTTCTTAAACTCCTCAGATAGAACAGCCTCTTTATATGTCTTAGGGAGTTTAGAAGCTGAGATATTCAGAAGAAAGTTACGATGGTCTTCATCAAATTTATCATAGGAAAGGTATGAAGAAATAGGATAAGGCGTGGTATGATTAGAAGTGTCAGGAAGAACAGGTTCTTTATTTAGAAGAAAACAATGGTATTGATCTAGATAAGCAGGGGCTTTTGTTTGCCGTTTAGATTGAGTTTGTGGCAAAGAACTATTTGAATTAGAACCACTATCTGGTAAAACCGAAGAAGAATGAGTAGGTGCTTGAGAAGAAGTGTTGTGTGACGTAGTTTCAGAACAATCAGAGAAAAGGTCAGAGTTAGTAATGTCACTTCCAAGATCAAAGAATGCAGGAAAAGGTGAATCTGGTACAGGTAAAGGAAGAACATCTTGATCAAAGAAATGAGAATATTGATCTGAAGACTTATGTTTTGAAAAAAGAAAGATTGATTCATGAAACACAACATTACGGGAAACAGAGATGGTGTGTGAATCAAGATGGAGAAGTTTGTAACCTTTAAAACCATTTGGATAACCAAAATAAATGCATGGAGAAGCTCGTGGACTAAACTTATCCCTATCTTTTGACAATGTAGAAGCAAAACAAAGGCTGCCAAAAACTCGTAGATGATCATAAGAAGGATTTGTTTAGTTAGAATTTCAAACGGAGATTTGTCCTGAAGAAGAGGAGATGGAGTTTGATTAATAAGGTAAATAGCAGTCTGAATGCACTCTCCCCAATAAAGTAAATGAACATTATATTGAAACAAAAGAGCTCTAGCAACGTTTAAAATGTGTTGGTGTTTTCTTTCAACTACCGAGTTTTGTTGCGGTGTGTAAGGACAAGAGAAGAAATGCACAATGCCATGACTTTTAAGAAGAGAACTAAATGCAAGTTCAGGAGCATTGTCAGAGTGAATTGCTTTAATACTAGATGAGTGTTGTGTTTTAACATATTGTAAAAATTCAGGAAACACATGAGAAATAGAGCTTTTATTCTTTAAAAGATATATCCATGTAACTCTAGTACAATCATCAACCAAAGTAAAGAAATACTTGTATCCATCATGAGTTGGTGTCTGAAAAGGACCCCAAACATCAATATGAATCAAGTCAAAAGGTTCCTTTGAAAGATGTGGATTGGAAGGATAAGAAATACGTTTTTGTTTTGCTAAAGGACAAATCTTACACAAATCAGAATGATCATGTTTAACTGAAAGAGGTTTTAAAAGTTTGGAAAGAACTTGTATCTTCTGTCGAGACGGGTGTCCAAGACGTTGATGCCAAACTTCAGACGTGACATTGAAAAGATCATGAGTATGCGTGTGTTGTTGAGAAAGAGCTTCGTAAAAATCAAATGATTCGGTATAAGATGTGGACAGAAGAGTTTCAGATGCAGCAGGAGCAGTCAGGACATAAAGATTGTTGTGGAGGTTACCCTTCCCAATCATGTAATCGTGAGTACACTCCTGAAGTTTAATGAAAGGATTATCAGGAAAAATATAACAAGCATTTGATGAAAACAAAACCGTCATTTGAGTATTCCAAGTGAGAGCACTGATGCTTAAAAGATTGAACTTAAAATGTGGAATGTACAACACATCAATCAATGTTAGTCGTGAACTAAGTTTGATAGTACCAGAAAGAGTAACCAAAATGCGAGTTCCATCAGGTAAAGTGACAAATTTGTTGTTAATTGAGTTAGTATGTAGAAACATTTTTAAGTCAGAGCACACATGGCAACTAGCACCAGTATCAATTATCCAAGTAGGAGCTGAAATAGTAAGGCCGTTCTTCATTCCCGCAGAAACAAAATGAGAGTTAGTTTTGGTACCTGATGGTGGAGTGTCAGAGGGCATATGAGTTAGAAGATGAGGTTGAGGTTTAGACGTAGAAGCTGTTCCATCTGAGAGCTGTATCTTACTACCAGAAATCTGTGAAAACATGTCTATAGAAGGAGTAGGTTGAGTACTCAAGACACTGAGAAGCTGGTGGACTTGTTCCTGTGTAACCGTGCCCAAGTGAACACCCTGTTGAGTGTGTAGAGAAATACCACCAGTGTCCTGAAGAACCATGTTAGAGACGTTTTCCTTACGAGGAGGCCAATTCTGAGTAGATTTCTGAAATCCTGGAGATGGAACTTGACTCGGTGACTTGTTATTGAATGTAGGAGGCTTATACCCTTGTGGATATCCATGCAGCTTATAACATCTATTGATGGTGTGAACCGCCAGTCCACAATGAGAGCAAATGGGGCGAGACCGGTTCTTATTGTAAACACCATTGTAAGCTGCCACAAGCGAATCTTCAGTATTGCTCTGAGAGACATTAAACGCAACAGTACTCGTACTCTTCATCGACCGTTATCTTTCCTCCTGAGAAACTAGATTGAAGACCTTTGAGATGTTTGGTCGTGGCTCCATCATCAATATCTGGCCTCTGGTAGTAGTAAACGTATCGTTGAGACCAGTCAAGAACTTCAAAATGTGATCTTGTTCTTCTCTATCAACTATCCTTTTAAGACTAACACAGTCAGGACGACCACAACAACAAGTATAAGGGCTCTCATGATTCTTCAACTCTTCCCAGAGCTGCTTCAACTTCGTATAGTAGTCACTGATGCTCTGAGAACCTTGTACTTCAGCGAAAATTTGTTGCTTTATCTCTGCAGTCCGTGGTCCATCACTTTGCTTGAACTGATCATGTATATCTAACCACATCTGGCGAGCTGTATCCAAATACATGATACTCTTTGCAATCTTCTTCTCCACAGCATTAACAATCCAAGTACATACAATATTGTTGCAACGAGACCACGATTGATAATCAGGATGATCCTCAGCTAATTCCCGATAGGTTCCATTAACAAAGACCGCTTTATTCCTAGCACCTAAAGCCATGAGCATCGATCTACGCCAAGTGTTGAAGTTACCTAATCCAGCTAGTTTCTCAGAGACGAGGGAGATACCAGCGTGATCGGCATTATGAACGTAGAGAGGATTGGAATTAGGATCTTGCAAAGTCGCCGCCGGTGGTCGATTCTCACCAGACAGAGACGGATTACGAACCTCCGGTATCGTCGCCATCAAACCAAGTAATCGATATCAAGAAACAGAGAAATCGATTGCATGAGAAGAGAAACGCAAATCAAAGGTCAAAGAAAAGCAAAGAACGAAATCAGAAGTGCGATTGTCACCGAGAAGAACTGATAGATCGCAAAAACTTCAAGAGAACACAGCTCAACGAAATGATTCACCAAATCTCAGAGAGGAAGACTCATCGAGCTTCGGAATCAACAAGAATCACCGAGAAAAAGAAGCGAGAAAGCGAAGATTCACTTCTCTGATACCATATTAGAGCTTGAGCTTGTTGAAGAAGATGACTCAAAGTTAGTTACAGATCAAAAATGTGAAAATGTATTTACTCAAACTCAATGTTTACAATGTTCCAGTTTCTATATATATACATGACCGGTTTAGTAAAAGGAAGCTAAACCAATCACTTAACCACATGATTTTGTTATGTAACCATATGATCTAATAATCTAATAAGTTCTACTATTACTATGTAAATATCTAGAGCACACACCTGTAACTATGCAAGCCAAGCAATGTGATCAATGATTGTATGTTATAACTATGCTGTTGCGAGCAAGCAGTACCTGACTTTTCAAACAAAAAAACATAATTGTGAACCATAATTGTGTTAAAAATAGATACAAACATGGTCACTAACCTATCTTGCTAAGGGAAGAACTATTCTAATGGTCATCTCCAAAGCCTTATCTAACACATATAATACACCCATTTTATGGGGACATGATTCTTCCTCAGAACATATACTCCTAGAGATTCCCTTCGTAACCTCACCTCACCACAACATAACAAACCTGACATTACAAATTTTCGTTAGTATAAAGACTTTTCAATAATTCAAACCAGATTTTACCCCAAAAAACGGATATAAAGAAGTAACTTGAATTCATCTATGTTAAACTGATGCATAGTCTCCTGAAGTGCTTTATTATAATTTTCCAGCGTCAAATAAAATTCTTCGTCCCAATAAACTGTAGCAGCTAACATTGAACTTCCACCACATTCATTAAACTCAACATGTGCTTGTGTCAGCCAGTTTTGGTCATAGAACTCCATAAATTCTCTTAAAAGAATCAACTGAATGTTGATGTGGCGAGTTAAACAGACAGTGACAGAGCTGCATAAGAATTTGATGTTATTCACGTGTGCTATGATGGGAGCGTTTCAAACGCGTGGAAAAAGAAGAAACAAAATTTCACTTACAAATCAAGTGAGAAATGCTGGTGGGTGATGCTCTTTCGGAAAGGAAAAACAACATAGGTCACATCAAAGCTAGGAAAGGAAGACTTAAAACACACCATCAAATTTTTTGTCCCTAACTCTTGAAGAGGAGCCGATAAGAGAATCCATGAGAGCCGATGAGCGAGAGTGCCGGACCTGGCCGAATACCTCCGACAAACACTGTCTACTGATTTTGCTTCCTCGAGCTGACATCTAACAACTCAAATCAAAGCAAATCAATCCCAGGATACATTTTACAACATATTGGTCTGGCACATCAAAAAGAAATCACAACTTCAATACTGAAATCTATTTATCTCAGTTGTACAAATGAAATATACAAATCATACAAAATCTATGTCTGCAACTTATAAAATAATAATCACATTCTACACATTATTAAACGCTTATCTTATCAATTATAGCGATTTTTTTTTAATATAAAAAATGCTGAAACGTTAAAAATATGCACCAGCCGGGAAATATAGCTTGAAAAAGGAAAGGAAGAATACCATTTGGCTGGATACTTTCTGGTGGAGACATGAGACATCCCGTTGGATTTCATTGCCACAGCTTCAATTCCTTCAGTGAAGGTTTTGGATTTTGGTTGGATTTGTATAGAAAAGGAAAAAAAAAGGAGGTGAAACGAATTCATAAAGAGGGGGAATAAAGAAAAAAATTAATTGATCAAGGATGAATGTGATAATGTTGATTTTCAGAGAATGGTAACAAAGAAGATGAAGTGGAAGAGTCAATATGTTCGACTTTGATACGTACCCTAGGCGTAGGAGAAATGTGTCAACAGTGGGACATTAAAAAAGTGTTAACAGTCCAACATGGTTAGCCCGTTTTGTTATACAAAGATAGAATGACTTGGCAAAAAAGGACTTCATGATTGGTGGATTTTTTAAGAGGACGTGGCAGCTCTCTCCATTAAGCATTAAGCCCTTTTAGTATTGTAAGATACTAGGAGCGGAGCCCCGCGCAAGCGTGGGATGTTAGAAATACTTGAGTTGTTGTAGTTGAAAATGTTGATGGAGGTCGAGTGTAGAAAAAGAAGAGTGAAGAGACGTATAAGAAGAAGAAGACTGAACATAATTTAAAATTCTTATTAATGCACATGTGTAATCTGAAATTATTTTAACTGGAATGGAATTGAAGAATGCGAAAACCAAGTAGACATATATCTAAATACTGCATGTTTAGTTCTGCTATTGTGTATCATGTAAATAACATGTTTTCCATTTTGAATGACAATTGTAAAAATTACGTAAACCCTTTTTAAACTATTAAAATTTTAGAAACTGTTATCCTCCGATAATGTACATTGCAGAAATGGTTTTCAAAAGAAAAGCTGGAAAAATAGAAAATATGGTAAAGTCTGAAATAGAAAATGCATAGTAATATAAAAATTGTTAAAGAGACGGAGCAGGACTGGGTTGGCGATTTGGTTGCTTTCAAACTCTCACTGATATTTTTGCAGACAGAATGGCACCGGAAAGGTGGGATTTTGATTTTAATTGTTCAGTATTTCCTAAAATAGATAAGAGTGAAAAAAATTTATAAACACAACTCCAAATCTCTTAATGAAGATAATATTACGTTCTCGATATATTGAAATGGTGAACTATCTATATCAAGCTCAATCATTGATTGCATGTTTTTTAAAATTATCGCATATGGCCTGTATATAGCATGACCATTGTAAAACATTGATGAAATGATATGTAAGAACTTTGCAATTTAGGACTCGCATAAGAATGTTGACTATCAGCCTTCATTTTCGTTTTTATAGTCAAAGAGAGAATATAAACGCCAATTAGCACATAAATATAAAAGAACAGTTGCGTTGTTTCCAAATAATTTTTTTTTTGTGATTCTTGAAAAAGATTAATTGCTAATCATATATCGACAATGCTAGATTAACCGTTCCTCATGCTTCCATTTTCTGGTAGTTGTTGCAGCACGATCATAAAGCCTGCAAGAGCCAAAACAAGCAACACCACAAAAGTGAATATCTCGGTTTTCAAATTAGATGGTTTGATATACTTCCAAAACCGGCTAACTAAGCATTTGAAACCACATGGGTGTTTAGTCATCTTGATCTCTTTCTGAGCATTTTGAATGTATATAACAGAAATGTTTGATTTTCATTCGACTAAACTGAAAATGTAGTTAAAATCAAGGTATAACCTTTCTGAAAACCTGGTCTTGAAGGATACTTGAAACTGGTATGAAAAAGTTCAATACTCTTAATACATTTATTGAGCACTTGGGTCAATCTTCAATTCTCTGTCTATAACCACGAAGATGGATGCAGCTGCATTGGTGGCTTTGTCGGAATCAGGAGACAATGAAATCAACTGAGAAATAGTTATAGCTGCCATGGTGAAGACAAAGAAAACCTGTTTCGAAACAAAACATATTATATTTTAGAAGGGGTTAAGACATGAAGCGTTATAATTTGCTGAATTTATTTTTGGTGTGTTACCCAGAAAGCGTTGCTTTACCGTTATTGTTGAACCAGCGCAGAAACTATCGGTGTAAGAAGCAAAGAGGATGGAACGGATCAATCTTAAACTGATTAAAAAAAACCAGTTCTATGGAGTGTTTAACAGTGATCCATGGAAGCAGATCTTCTGATGGTTTTCCAGGATCCACCAAGTTCCATGGGAACCAATGGTATAAGAGAATGCAAGAGTCTGTAATCAACGGTCTATAAATCAGTTCTGGCTGCACGCACAAAACCGCCACTGCTGCTACCTACACACACACACACATATATATATATGTATTTGCATCACAACTCTTTAGTCTAAATCTCAAAACCAACAAACTCTCTAGGATTTGTGTCTTAAATAGAGGAAATATGACATTTGTTAACTTGGTTCTATCAGTGAGATAAAGCATTGCCTGACAAGAATAAAACAAAAAAAAAACACAAATTCAAGATTCCAAGATTTAAGAGAGTTCAAAGGAAAGAACAGTATGAGTTTGTTTTATATATAAGTACCCAAGTGATGATGGTTTCACATTCACCAGGACCTAGCTTCTCTACAGTTTTTTTCCCATGTAAAAGCTCTAATAACACTACTCCAAAAGCATCAATTGGCCTATATTCATTTGTATAAAACATAAACATAAAGTCATGGTAATGAGGAAGATATGCATATGCTTTCTCATAAGAACATCATAAAGTTAATATTTTACCGTCGAGAAGATATTGGTGCAACGTAACCAACTGTTCCAGAGAGTTTAAGGTTCTTCTTCTTTGGTCCATTCACAACAGCAAGACCAAAGTCTGAAATCTACATTTTTCATAAAGATGCAGAGCTTTAAGATCAATAACAAAAGGAAAATGATACTCTAAAAAGAAGGATTTGTTTACCTTAGCGTTGAAATTACAATCCAAAAATATGTTGGAAGATTTCAAGTCTCTGTGAATGATCTGGATGACAACCTTCATGTAAATATTCTAGTCCCCTAGTTGGAAATACACACACACAATACTTTTTTAGTAATCAAGAACTGTTGTGTAAGCACACAAGAAAGCATAGCCTAGCCTGCTCTCACCTCGATATATCAAGGGCAATCTTCATACTCATAGACCATGTGATTGTGATCGCTGAACCCCGAGAAGATCCTGAGCCTATGAGTACATATGAACATAAAGTCTAAACTCTTTAGCTACTAAGAATATGTTAATATGTTTTTCCTACCGTGCAAGTAAGATTTCAGAGAGACATTTGGCATCAGCTCATAGACGATGAACCTTGCGGTATCATTCGTGCTATAATAAGGAGATTATATTTGGGTGCTGAATCTTGCTCAATATCTCAACCTCACACTGCAATTTCTCCAAGCATTAAAAACAAACTTTAAACATAGCAAAATCAACTACTACTACGACAAAGTTTTCAAGAAAAGAAAGATTGTAGTATTGCACCTTAAACTCTTTTGCTGCTTCATCATTGCCACAGTCTAGCTTCTTAACGGCAGCTTGAACGTTCTTCTCTAGATCTCACATGAAGGTTCATCCAACTGTCAATCATCTCCTATTTATAGATCTCACGCGAAGGAAACGGAGAGGGCGAAAGCTTTACTGAGTTAAATGTGAATAACAATTATTGCCGAATTTAAAAAATCTTGAACAACAGGGAGGCGAAGAGATGAGAGGAGAAACATTAGATTCGCAAATTAAGAAAAAAACGGTGACGGCGAGTTTGATCGAAGGGTAACAATGAAGGTCTAATTGAATACGTAGAGTTTCACTTCTATTTGAAAACCAAGAGTTTCATTTCTTTACTGATCTATCGAACCAGAGAATCAGACTAAACTCCGATTCATTAGACCAAACGAAAACCGGACAGAATGAGGGACCCACAGACTTTAAAATATGCATACGTGGACACTCTCAAAAGAGAGGAAAGTGTCCCATTATATATATGATTATGTTGTTTATGTTTATCTTTTAAAGGGAACATTATTTTTTTACTTTAAAATCAACGTTATGGTGTAAACTTTTCCATAAGGAGGGTGGTGACATCTGTAACATTTCTGATTTGGTGAATAACTCAAGAACACACACTGCAGCAATCTTAGTTCCATCTTGTGATCTGAGAGAGGTCTGAGATAGGGATAACATGCCGAATCGAAGACTCTCAACGCTGACAGTTCTAGTTTAGTACCAAATAACATTTCCTTTGGACTCTTAAACTGCATAATATTGGAAGGAAGTAGATTTCCCAAGTAGACCGAGGAGTAAAATGCTTCTATCCAATGATGAAGAGGAAGATGACTCTCAAACATCATAGACAGACTAAGCTCAATGATGTGTCTATGTTTCCTTTCAGCAGTTCTATTTTGCTGAGGGATGTACGAACATAACATCTGATGTTTTATACCACACTGCTGTAAGTTAATTTTCATCTGATTGCTTGTAAACTATCCTCTTCCATCACTGAAATTTTTTAATCTTTGTACCCAACTGATTCAACTGAATCTCAACAAGCTTTTGAAACAAAATGAAGATATAGTAGAATTCTGACTTGAGTTTAATAGGATAAAACCAACTGTAGTATTCATCACCAAAAATTGCATAATATTTGAACTCTTGGTTTGATACAACTGGTGAAGGATCCCATACATCACGGTGTACTCTTTCTAGGGGCTTCGCTACTATAGAATCAGAAGAAAAAAAACTGAATTTTATTACTCTTCGCCATTTGGAAAAGCGCACAAATGGAGGTGGATCTGTTCTTATTGATGTGTATTTTCTTGCAGGCTTGAAGATGTTGAAGAAATTTTTTGCGTGTCCTAACCGGCTATGCCAGACTTCTTCACTTGCTGAACATTGCCTGTTTGAGAAGAAAGTGCTAAACTCTCTGCTTTCCAACATATAGAGATCGTTTCTTTTAGGACCTTTGGCCACCATTTTCTGATTAGAGATGTCAATAATACAGACCTTTTCAGCATCAAAATACACTCCGCAGGGATGATCATCACATATTTTAGACATTGATAATAACAATTTCTTTATATCCAGACAAATAAGAACCTTATTTTATTGAAGGTTACCTGAAAAAGTGGTGAGCGTAGTGGATCCTACATGCGCTATTGGGAGAAAAGTACCATTACCAACCATCGTTGTATCGTGGAAAACAGAGACGAACTAAACCCTAATTTAATTTTTTCTCCAAATCAATTTTTTTTTTGTTTTAGTTGATTCGGATCTAGTGTTTATAGGTCGGCCGGGATTTGTTTGATGGGGAATCATTGTTGCAAAACGCAATTTACAAAACTTTAGGGGGTTATTCGGCAAAGAATTTTAGAGAAATTATTAAATTTTGAAATTCCATTGTTATTCGTTTGTGAATTTTTAAAATCTAAATAAAATTCATTATTATTGGGGTGATGAGTTTTAAATTCCACTTAAAATCTTTTTTTATTAGAAAAGTTTAGTTTTCATTGATTTTAAAATTCTATTAAAATCTATTGTTATTGGTATGTAAATTTTCTTTGTTTTTACTCATAGTACTCAACTTTGAAAATATCATCTATACCCATAAGATTTTAAAATCATTGTAATAAAATACACTCACATACAAAAACTCAAATTGAAGAATGAAATAATATATAAATCACAACTTTAACATAATACAATTCACAACTTAAAAAAATAGAAAAAAATATTAAAAATTTAAAATAAAAATTGTTTTAAAAAGCACTTTCGAATTTAAAAAAAACATTTTATTATAGATTTTCATATATACTTTTCTTTCCAAACTTATCTTTCTATTATTTTTTTTTTAAAATTCTTTCATAAAATAGAACTATTTGAAAATTAAATAATAATTTTGGTTTTTTAATATTTTGACATTTTGATTTGTCTTGTTTGATTTTTGTTTTAAAGTTTTTAAGATCAACCTATGAATTTTCTCATGAATTTATTTTAATATCAAATAGTTATATTTCATGAAAGATTTTTTTTTAAATTGTTATTTTTAATAATTTCTTTTATCTTTAGTTTTCTTTTTACAATTATCTTTGACTTGACAATAAAAATGTAAAAAAAAATCTTGTTGTTTTTGTGTTTTTGTTATATAGATTTTGAGAATCTTATGGATAATTCAAATTTTTTTTACAAAAATTCAAATTTAAAACATATATTTTTAAATTATATAAAAAATATCGTGTTATGAGTAAAACTAAAGAGAATTTATGTCCCAATAACAAAAGAGTTTGATAGAATTACAAAGTAAATAAAAACTAAACTTTTTGAATAACATAGGATTTTCATAGAATTTAAAAGTCCACAAACCAATAACAAAGGATTCTAATAAGATTTTAAGAATTCATAAACCAATAACAATGAAATCTCTAAATTTTAAAATTCCTTCAAAATTTTAGTTAAGGAATTTAGGTAAGAGTCACCTAATTTTCTTGCTCTAATGGAAGTTTCTTAATAAGGGGTTTCTTAAAAAAAAAAAAAAAATTATCAACTATTAAAATTATCAAATTCCACAGAAATTCATGTTCCAATAATTAATTAATAATCAAAACCATCATGTAAAAAAGAAGAAGAGAGAGAGAAATAAAACCCTCATTCACAACTTTTAGAGCATGATTATCCCTATAAACCCATTAAGTTTCTTAATGACTATTTAAGTATTAGGGGAGGCCTATTGGAAATAGAATTTGTGTGGAGTTTGAAAATTCTAAGAGTAAGAGAAGTGTTTTGGTCAACCGGTTATACTATTTGATTATATCGATCTATTTGTGATTAACTTCACCTTGGTACAATACAATAAACATCAATAACCCGAAGAAAGTTGATATCTCAACAAAAAAACTTTTACCAAAACTATTGAGACCGACTAATCAGCTGTTTCCAACAAGGTTAAGTGGTGATCACTGATCAGAAGGAGCAACTTACAAGCAAGTCAACGCAGATGGGTGATGAAAAGATGGACAACTCACAACTAGTTGTCTTCTTCTTCCAAGCCCCCTAGTCAGGTACCTGGATCATATAAGGAATGTTCTAGCAACTTCAAGGTTCTCAGCCATGAGTACGTAAAGTTATATATATATATATATATATATATATATATATATGTCTACACTTTAGTTTATAGCAGGGACATTTCCAAACATATCACATGCGCCTAAACCAATCAAATACCTGAATCAGTTCTTAGATATTTCGGTTTAAAATGTTACCTTTAAGAATTGGTGAAGATCCTTCACACAATTCATAAAAGATATGGTAGGATCTCTCGCCATTGGACAGCTGCACTACTCTTGACTGATCCAAATAGACTACTTGTTAGTCCATGAATAGCTAACTTGTGGAATCTGACTAAAACTTCTCAACAACAAAAATTACCTTTTCTAGCAGAACTGTGGTCATTCAGCACCAAGTAGTCACAAGAAACAAAAATACATGTGAGCTCAATATTCAAGAAAAAATGACAAAGAATAGGACAAATGTTCAGTTCTCTACTCACAAGTTTCAAGTTTTTCTCCGCATATCTTTCCCTTTCCACTAAAATGAATCCCCATCAGTTAGAAAGAGAAATTTGAGAAGAATTAAGAAGAAAAAGGGTTTTAGGCAGTCATCCTTTGTTTTTTACAATAAAATTATTTGAAAAATATAAAGAAAAAGAACAGAGAAAACAAAATAGATTTTTTAATAATAACAATTAAATATATTTGATTCATTACAAATATTGCTCTAATTAACCATCCTAAGAAATTGACTTTTCAAATAATATTATTTTGATAAAAATTATAGTATTGGTTCAAAGTTTACATAATCATACAATAAGTAAAAGTCGAATACGAGCAACAGAGAAACCATCAACGTCGGCCATTAAAATCAGCCAATGGGGTGAGTTTATTTGTGCACGTCACACTCAGTTTGGGCTTCGGTTTTTTTTTTTTATATGATGGGCCTATAAGCGCAGTCCGCTTGAACATCTGAACCGTTGAATCATGTCGGTGAAACAGCTCGAACCCTAATATGCTGAGTCTTCTCCCTTCGACGACTTACGCTTCGTCGTTACCGCTTCTCAGCTGATCGTCGTTCAATCGACACAATAATAAATCTCTGTGCAATGAATCCTTTGAGAATCGCATTTGTGGATTCCTTTCGACTTCCATCATCTGGGTTCCTTTATAATGATCTTCTCAGCTCGGGTTTATTACGCACAAGAACAATTCTCTCAAGCGATGAAATCCAACAGCCAAACACCTGTTTCCGGCGATCTTACCACGAAGAAACCAAACGGAAAGGACGTTGTATCCTCCGCCGAGCCGATGAAAAGAGCCGGCCAAACCGGAGTCTCTCCCATTGTAGCTGTCTCCGGCGATCCAAAGTCCAAGAAACTAAACGGCAAGGCCGTTGTCTCCTCCGCCGAGTCGATCAAACGAGCCGGCCAAACCGGAGTGTCTCCCGTTGTAGCTGTCTCCGGCGATCCAAAGTCCAAGAAACTAGACGGCAAGGCTGTTGTCTCCTCCGCCGAGCCGATCAGACGCACCGGTGGCTCGTGCGCAAATGCTGTCTCCGGCGAGCTTATACCGAAGAAATCAAACGACAAGGCCGTTGTCTCCTCATCTGATGAAGTGCTGTTCTTCAAAGATGTCAAGTTCGGACCACAACAAGGCGAGATAAGGTTTCGTCTGATACATTTTTGGGAGGCTCGGAACGCACACATGAAGATACTTATTGGTCTTGAAATGATTCTGATTGATGGACAGGTCTATACCGACATTTATGATTTTGTTTCGGTTTTGCTTGGTCGATCAAATTCTAACATTCATTTTTTTTTTGTTTTCCATTATCAACAGGGTACTGTGATCCAAGGGTTCATCCCACCGACCAGGATTGACACCTATTTGCCACATATGGTCGCTGGTTCTCTCTACAGGCTTAACAAGTTTTATGGATCTAAAAGCAAGACTGTGTACCGAGTTGCTGAACAAGACGTGACCATTGCTTTCTCATGGAATTCTGTTCTCTCCGTTCTTGAGAATAGTCCGATTCAGTTTCTTGAAGATCGGTTTCGGTTCTATAGTTTTGAAGAGTTTGAAGCGGTCTGTGACCTCAAGGGGGATCTTTATGGTAAGCCTCCACGGCTTTTATGTTTTAGCACTCGATTGGTTTGGATGATGTTATGTCTCGATCTTAGCTGGTTAGGTTTAGGTTTGTTGGTATATAGAGTATTAAGTTCTATTCTATCTTCTTGCAGATTATGTTGGTCACATGAAACTGGTGAATGAGCAGACCCTGAGTGACAGCCTTGTGCTTGATGAAGTCGAGATAGCTTCTTCACGGCGAATTTTGGTTCATGTTCAGACACATGAGTAAGTTATTGCTCATGTTTATTATCTATACATTCACAATTGTAGAATTATATGTTACACTTAACACATGAGTTTCGGATTGTTGCAGTGGTCCTGTGATGAAGCTTTACTTATGGGACAAGGCTGCTACGGACTTCTGTGTGAAATTTAAGGCGCAAGGAAACACTCCAAGTGTTATTCTGGTGACTACCGTAAACCCGAAACGATTTGGAGGTCAGTATTATTAAAAGTTTATTTACGGTTTATAGTTGTTGATATGATGCATGAAGAACATAGATTAGACACGTTAGGTGTGGAATAAGATTTTTTACCTTTTGTTTTGTACTGTTTTATTATTGTTGTGTATGATAACATTGGTTATGCTGCAGGCGCCCTTTCTATCTCCTCTCTATCATCTTCCCGTGTGTTTTTTGACCTGGACGTACAACCAACCAGAGACTATCTGACTTGGTATGTTTTCCTTGTTGGATATGCAATTTGAAACAATGACTTATTTAGTTTCTGTGTAATGTTTTCCTTCAGGTTGGGCTCAAACTCAGATGTTGCTAATAGGGTTAATGCTGATATAGTCACCAAGGCTGAGACAGTCACTATAGGGGAGATATTTTCCTACATCAAGCAGGAAGGAGCAAAGGTATAATATCTCATGCGTTTTACACAGTCATTGCGTTGGACTTTGTTATTCAAGATATTCTATAATACAAATGCGCAGGTTGCTTGGTTTGAGTGCACAGCCACCATTGATGATGTTATGGTTCGTTCTGCATGGTATTATATTGCCTGCGGTGGTTGCAAAACTAAGGCAACCAAAGGGCCTACCACACTTATGTGTAAGAAATGTGGAAAAGCTGAAGTTGCCGGTGTTGCAGAGTGAGAGTTTTAGTTTTTTTCTTCCTCATACGTTCAGCATTAATTACTAAGGTGCTTCTGTCACAGGTACCTCACAAACATCTCTGTCTATGACAATAATGACCACGCGCGTTTTGTGCTTCTCTGTGATGTTGGGCGTGATCTGACTGGGAAACTAGCCTCTGAATTGGTTGAGAGCTACTTTGAGGTATTTACAAACCTGTTCATCGTACATCTTTTTGAATAGAGTACTCTGAGGTGTTTTATATTATGCTAGGCCAATGAGAGCGTAGGTGATGATGCCATGGTCCCAGTGCCTCAAGCTCTGGTTGATACAATTGGGCAAACTCGCAAGTTCGTCGTCAAGGTATCAAAACATAACTTGGAAGGCAAGACCCAAGCTTTGACCGTGACAAAGGTGCTACCTCTTGAAGCTCCAGTACTTGAAGGCGTCCTAGAGGAAAATGTGGATGAGGAACCTGCTGATGAAAGGGATGAAGCTGCAGGTGGGACTATGAAAAGGAACTCTGATGGGATTGAGTCGGGAGAGACCAAGCGTACTAAATGTGGCTAATAAATTTTTAGTACTGGTTTTGTTCTTTGTTTTAATAAAGACTATGCTTTGTTTCCTTCGTTTGGTATTTTTTTTTTGCATCATTTGAACAACCTTGGTGTTTATTAACGACTATGCTTTGTTTTCTTCCTTTTTTTGCTTATTACTTATGTCGTGTTGCTTTACTCATTTTAGTGTTGTTGCATCTTTTATCGTCTGATAGTACTATTTTGTTTAACTATCTCTTATTTCATGTTGTTTTGATAATTTTAGTGTTGTTAAATCTTTTGTTTTTTAAAACTTAAGTGAGTTGTGATAAATTTCTTTTACTCATTTTCAGTTGCAATACTATTTTGAATGGGAACTGTTCTATCGGAATATGATTAACAGAAAACTGATAACAACAAAACATACTCAAGTTAGACCCTTGTGAAATACAAAAACCTATTAACAATTAAGTTGTAGTAAATTAGAAACGTTTTTCAAATTTAGAAAGGTTTCAGGTTGTAGAAAATGAATGCCCCTTTCAATACACTCCTCTTCTTTACGTTATTGACTAAAGCGTATTAACAAATTCTTAACGTCATTGCCACCATATATACCCTCATATCCGGTTCCAACAAACTACTCCAACAAAACCATAAAAATGAATCATCCACCACCATATACTCTGGTTCTAAGCGACAAAACGAAACCAGCTTCCTCATCTCCTAAAAGAACTCTCACCATGAAGATCAAGAGGCCCAACACCCAACAAACACCAATCACAATATCCATAGCACTGAGAACATCAAGTAACGGCCACGTAGACGACGCTACAATCAGCGATATGGAGTACATGCTTCAATATCATGAAATCAACTTTGACTCGGTGACAGAGATTATAGATGAGGCTACTAACTATGTCGCAGGCGTTATTCCAACACTCGACGATGTCACAGCTACAGATCTTGATATAATTTTTAAGGTTACTGATTACAACCCACAAGCTTGGAGCAGAATTGATCTCGACGTCTATACAATCGACCTGCGAAGCAACCGAAGAGAACCCAACTCTAGCGAAGAGAATGACATCTGCGCAATTTGCCACCACGAGCTTAGCACATATGGAGATTTGAACACTTTGCTTTGCAACCATTCCTATCATCACCAATGCATCTAGGCTGGATCAAGATCAACTTAACCTGCCCAGTATGCAGATCAGCACTTGCCTAGCATAGAAGAAATCCCCTATCTCATCTTATGCAGTTATCGACTTTACTTTTTATAATAAAAATAATTTGTATCTGATTTCTTTATCAAACCAAAGTTCCAATAATAAGAAATTTTAACTAATAGAGATATGCTTATAGTAGTTTCTTTGTCAATCGATGGAATAAAATATAGACAAATCTTGAAACTAAATATGCTGGATTAGACAAAAGCAACATAATTTAATATAACACCAAATATTGTGGATATAAGAATAAAAATTAAAATAAAAATGCAAACTAATAAAAACCAATATATACTAAGTTCGAAGTTTAGAATCTATATTAATATTTTATGTGAAATAATCATTTGAATTTACTAGAATTAACATCTGAATCTTTACATAAGATGCTTTCTTTGGATTAGATTTAGTTAAGTAATGTTTATTTCTCATAGTAAAGCAGTGCTATTAAACATCAAAGAACATGAATCTGTTCGCTAATATCAATTTTGGTGAACTCATAATCTAATGTATATGCTCCTATTTTATCAGAGAAAAGTCATTGACAATGTCACCAAAATTGGTTTGTATATTTCGTATGTGGCGGATTTTAAATCACAAAAATAATAACCAGTATCTTGGGATATCTTTCCTTTGTGTTAACATCGAGGTATGTGATACTTTTACTATTTTTCCATTACGAATAGGCTACTAAACAAATGTTTATATTATATAATATGAAAATACGGTGACAGTATGAAGGAAAGCTAGATAAGACACTTCCAGAAGAAACAACTCAGATTATGCAAGAGAAACATCGGCAAATTTCCATTACAAATAAGCTACTAAACAAATTCAATATTTTTCCCTCCTAGCAAACACCCAACGATACAATCTCACTACTCAGCAATACATTATTCACATCACCAAGTCAACAGCGATATTACGAATAAAAGAAGAAATCCCAATGATGCCTCGCAACACATTCCATCCTCTCCAATACAAAAAATTGATCAACATAGCCACTGCTTCTAACTACTTACCAGGTAAGCAACTACTTATTTTAAAACATTTCTTAAAAAAGTATAATTCCCCAGTAAATATAAATATTATGCCAGATGTGGTTGGCCAAGTAGTATTGATTCAAGGTCCTGATCTCCAAAATCCGACTGTAATATCAAAGATTGTAGTTGGTCTACTACTGAACAGGTACCGAACGTTTACCTTTTTATAAGTACATTAAACCCACCCCTTTGTTTAAAATTTTGGGCAAGGCCACCTTATATATATTCACATATTTGATGCAGATCCAAAATGGTCCGCTTGACACTAATGGACAATGCCTCTGCTTTGTTTACAGACTTGCATAGCAAGACAGTAATGAAATACAAAGTTGTACTCATTACAAGCATCAATCCAAGAGTATTAGAAGGTAGTAATTAATAACTGTCTTAGGGATATAGCTATATATTGTGTGCTTATTAGAACGCATAGAACAATTGATAAAAACATGATAGATGAATTAGACCAAAAAACTATAAAACACAGAATTTGACTCACATCAATAGCCTTTTTACCTTACATGATTACAGGAAAATTGACTCTCGCCACAACCACTGCTACTCGCTTTTACTGTGACAGCTCTATCGATCTCATACAAAGCTTCATCCGGACAAACGAAGTTAGTAATCATTCTTGAAGTGATCATCTAGGCTTTGATCTAAAGTCTAAAACAATTATTCTTTTTTGCGTGGCTTTAAAAAAAATATTTCACTTTCTATGAACCAAAGATTTATTAAACTTTCATCTCCAGCATTTATTTCTCATATTCTGTTTTCTTTTGCTCATTATATATTAAAACTACAACATTAGCCCATGAAGTACATTACTTTATTTTATTTTTACTACATCACTTGGTTAATAGCAAACCAATTCGGAAATATTCCGAATTTCGAATTCAATTCACATCTATTATTTCGAATTGAACAACTGGTTTTTTTTAATAAGATTAGAATTAGTTTCTAATTTTTCTTAATTTACCATGTGATTTGAAAATATGATATTAGATGATTACTTTGCATTGTTTAAAATTAATTTCTTTAACTCATTTGATAAAAAATATAATCATTATAAAATATATGTAGACAACACTAAATGATTAAGTACATTAACTCTTTCTATAAGCCAAAAATGGAAATTTGCCGAAAACAAAAATATGTTGATATGAGGATTCGAACCGTAGACAAGGAGCATATACGAAGGCTACTCTACCACTAGACTAAAGACACACATTGCAAAAACATGCCCAACATATTAGATATCTATGAACCACTCAGAAAGATTTAATTGTTTCTTCTTCCTTTTAACGAGGGAAACACGACTCTTCCTCTTCTATCTTTCAACTGCCTTCCAATCCAATCTCATCTCCCATGACTGAGCAAAGTCGTTCTTCTTCTGCTCGATCTAGACGTCGGAGGTTCAGCGAGGTTGATAACTCATTCGGAGATCACTACCACTTTCGATCTCGAGTCCCATTCAAATCGTTTGATGATCGTCTCCAAGAAAGTCGATTGTTATTCTCCGAAACCGTCCCGACAATCGGGGTTACTCTCGCCGTCATCATAACGACGAGGCCACTAACGGGTATCGCTTTCTTTGTCTCCGAGGTTTTGTGGTTCAGGGTTCTTTAGATCCTAAGGATCGTCTTTTAGACGATGTGTTTAGGTTTATCGATAACATAGGATGGTCTTACACTGTGATGCATGTGCATCCATTCTGTCCTAGAGTTGTGAGAGAGTTTATCTCAAACAAACCCTTCAACGATGAGGGAGCTCTTATTCGGGGATGTGTGTTCCGCTTCTCCCCTTCGGTGATCAACCAATTGATGATGACACCGGCTGTCGAACACTCTTTTCCGTGGAAAGACGTTGTGCTGAAGCAGGCAATCACACACCTCACTGGGAGCCAATGCTCTGGATGGACGGGATTCAATCTCAATGCTCTGCTCAGTCACTTCCAAGTTCTATACTGTGTGTGTGAGCTTAATTGGCTTCCAAGTACTGACTCTGATTTAATGATCAAAAAGCGTCTCCGCCTTCCGTATGCTGTTGCCAAACGCAAAAAAAATCAACTTTGGTCATCTTGTGTATGAACAAGTGATCGACATGACTCGCCTAACAGACTCGGACACAAACTTGATATTTCCGAATCTCATTTATCAACTCTTGGTGCTTCAAAAAGAAGTTCCTCTGTTACCAAGAGATGAAGAACCTATTGGAAGAGGTCTCCCCATCTACGGAGTAGCAAGTGATACAAGTGGTCCAAGGGGACGTAGAAGGCTAAATTAGTGTAATAGCCAAGTGTTTTTTTTTTTTGTAAAGTCCATCGATCTTTCATGAATGTGGCTAACATATGATCTTTTTGACAAGTAACTTGTGTCTGAATCCTCTTCCAAAGGTTGTAATCTCAATGACAGTTATGTTTTTGGTATGGTGTCATTGTCTAAATGAAAATATTGTTTGGTATGAGATGTTCCTTTCATTTGCTTTCTATTTTTACTCTTTTCGTATTGAGATGAACTTATGGTTCTTTGTAAGATAAGCACATTTATAACCATTAAGAAGTTTCTGAAGAATCATTTTGGTCTATATAAATAACTCAATATCAGATTCTTGGCATCGTTGTAAAGAAGCAGAACAAAGAGGTACAGCTTCCTATTATATTAGTTGAACATAAGTGTGGTAGGCATATTTAAAGATTCGTCATAGAAACCGATCTTCAAGAAACTGAGAGAACCATATCACACCTTATATACACATAGGTATATTTCAAGATTCGTCAGACGCAACAGCCCAAGCAGTTGCTGCGAAAACTCAGGTTTTACTCTACAGCCAGAGCAATTGTACTTGGACTTAAACGATGCACCTAGAAAGAAGGAGCAACATATAAACCCTCAATGTAAAAAATAAAAAGAATTCATGACTGAGAATGAAAAAAAATTTGTTATTGTATATTGGATAAAATTTCTTCATTGACTATGTCAATTGAATTTTTACAAAAAAAAAAAAAAAACATAACTACCAAAATCTTCTTAATATACATGATTACTAATTGATAGGGAATCATTAGAAAATCATATATTTGCTCTTGCATAAATCCTACAACTAAAATATTATTTTAACAAATCTCCCCAAAACCTATGTTGCTCTTGCATAAATCCAACAACGTTCTCCATCATCTGTGCAAGATTATCCTCCCTAAACACTGTAAGTTAGCATATTCGTAGTAACTCAACATATTAAGAAGCTAATACTTATACCTGATTGATAACATGTTGGTTGTAAGGATCACCGGATACATCAGGAATGGATATCCCACCCTCTGACCAAGCCATAGAACTCCCAGGTAAATATATAATGTTCGCCTCATTATCCCCAATATCCAATTCAAAAAAGCAATGATATAATCTCAGTTAATGATTCGATTAATACAGCATATAAAATTTTTTACGCTTTCTCTACTTCTAAGCTAGACTCTGCTCCATTTTGTGGGCATCTCTCTAGGCACTTTGATTAGGCAATTTCAATCAAGTAATGAACTGGATCTGACCTGGTTTCCTCCATATACATTTGATAAGTTTTCTTCAAAAAACATCTGTTAATTTTGGTCTTCTAAAATAATCAAACCAATAGTTCAAAATAAACACATGAATCTATGGTGTATAAGGTCACATACTGACCACTGCTGCTTTTGGTAGCAGATGAGATGGTTAAACAATAGTGTATTATACTTAAAAGCCCTTCTCTTTCTGTTACCATGCAATCCCCTCTGATCACAAGTCTTTCAAAACTCTCATTGTTACTCATAGACATTAGGTAGCTGAGAAATGAAAGTATGAGCATTAGAGGCCTTGGCAGCTTCCACAACATCATCTATTGTTGCATCTTTTTTGCCAGACAATATGTTCTCCTTTATGGATGTGGCAAAAAGGGCAGGCTCTTGGCTAACTAAACCCATTTGAGACCATAGCCACTTCACTTGCAGCTTATCAATGGATACACATTTGTTCAGAAAAAAAATAAAAAATACTATATATGAGAAATTTAATGTTCAGATGTATTCGTAGTTTTCTTAAAGAAAATAATATATACGTTCAAAAAGAAAAAAAATATAAGAAAATACTACTAAATCATTTTAAATCGACAATGTCTATGTATCTTATTTTAATGTACAGTTTGATTTAAAACAATTTTAAATATAAAACATGGTTAAATCTGATCATAATAATACATATATTTCAATCATATTTTTGTTATATCAATGATAGTTACATTAAAGGTTTATTCATCCAAGATTTATATAAATATTATTATGTATTAGTTTAAATATAAATTATATATATATAAATAGACTCTAGTATAAATAATAATATTGTAAAAAAGTTCAGAAAGCCACAAAATTTTACAGTAAAAGACGGAGGGTGGTATCATAGAAAAGGGCAAAACACATGATTAAAAAACTAAATAGGGACGGTAGATATTCATGATCGACGAACAACAGCAGTGGCGAAATGAGGATGATGGATGAACTCAAACGAGACCTTAAGACAACGGTCTTGACAGAGGAGGTTTACGGCAATAATATTGTGTTCCGCTACTTGTTCTAATCCAACTACTTCTGCCAATTTATCAGGGTCGTTCGCGTAACCCACCTTTATCTCTTTAGCCATCTTTTGTGCGTCTCGGAAGCACTCGTACACAGGAAGGTACTGCAGTAAACAAAAACAAAAGAGAGTAATGGATACAACTTTTCAATTCATACCCCATATACACGTTCATTACTAAAACTTCATGATTGTCTTACAAAAATCATAATTCAACTTCCAATGAGATTGACTATAAAAAAGTTGTAAAGATCAAACTTACATCGAGACGAGCATGACAAGTGGATTCAGAGAATGACTCATATGCATCATATTTGGGAAGCGAAGCCTTCTGGAGAAGTCCAAAATGCTGAACAAATTTCTGCAAGACAAGGGAAATGGGAACTCGACTGTCATACACGGTAAAACATAGAAACCACATATCTATCACAGAAGCTGGAAGTTTGCATATTAAAACATCAATAAATATGCAACAGAAAACAGATTTACACTTTTACCTCATTTTCGGTATTAAAAGGTCCTTGACTCTTTAAACACATTCCTTCATTTCTTAAAGCAGCAATCATCTATGGTTTACGTACACAAGGTTTGGTTAGGTTGGGAAAAAAAGTATCTGATGACATTTTAATCAAACGAGCTTGAAAGCAAGAGACTGAAAGAGAAAAAAAGTACCACTGTGAGCCCTTGTGCAAGGCTAGTCTGACACTTAAGAAGTAATACCCATAGACTAATCCTATCTTCCCGAGCCATATCCCTGGAACAATCCTCCTTCTTCTTTGCCTTCCGTTCCTCTGATCCAAGTGATGACGCGTACGTGAGTAAACAGAGACATACAAATACAGTATCCAATTACGCCAAGGATACAAAAGGAACAAAAGAATTTACCAATGCTTACCAGTGTGAACAATAATTAACACCCTGAAGTGTGCTTTTTCAGCAAGCTTCCAGAGTATAATGTACATATACCAGTACACCATACAATATTCACTTGGAGAGTAGAGCTTTAGATCAAACCCCAGCACAAGAAAGCGAAGTGCCACCCAATGAATTTGCTCCTCTAACCAACCATAAATATGATTTAAAATGAGCGCAGACTTATCCTGAAAAGGAAAATATGCATGTTAACACTATTCCATCTCTACTTTTCACTAGCGCAAACAAAATTCAAAAAGAGAAAAGCAAGAAATTTAGAGGTTAGACTACTCGTTTGCTTCTGCTAAAAACAAAAGTACAATAGTAATCCCCATCTGCCAAAGCAAGAAATTTACAGATAGATGTTTGATTCAATGGACCTGTCATCGATGGCACAGTAATGGTAGTTAACATACCCCATTTTTCGGAGTGCGCGGTGTTGTAACTTGCTGCATCATATGACCAACAGTGATCCCCATCTGCCAAATACAGGACCAAAAATGAATTGAGATGTTAACACAAAAACCTAAATCAGTAGGCACACAATTTTTAGGGTAAGCAAAAACATTAAGAGACAAAAAACGTTATACTGTTATTTCATAATCGTAAAAGGTATCACCTGCACATTGAATATACTCCAGTCGTTTAATATTTTCCCAAGCTTACGCCTCTGCCATGGGGTATTAGCACATAGTATCTTAAGCAGATTAATCATCAACTGCACATCAAAATCAGAACAGATCAGACAGAGCTTTCTATGTTAGAAACCTGTTGATTACTTCATCCATTTGATACATCTTTCCAGAGGCTATCAAAAACATTATGGCCAAAGTTTCCACAAAAAAAAAAAAAAATTGTCTATATTTATATACATAAGAAAATCTTCAAGGTTTTATGAAGGTTTAAAACCCTTTTCCAAAGTAATTTGCCATCCAATTTTCTCAAACAAATGAATAACTACCAAAAATCAAAGTCCAACGCTGACTTAAAACAGAGTGCCTCGCCAGGAAAATAAAATAAAAAACCACCTTATACTAGTTTGTAGGTGAATCAGCGTATCCCTTTTCACATCTTTATACAAAATAAGTGACTCCACAGTATTTTTAAATACTAGTTACCTGATTAAGTTGAAGAATGTACTCATTCAAATGAAGTCCATGGTTCTTTGTGACGTCCAATGCAAGAGATCTTGCGCAAATAGTCAAAAAGGTATCACGGCCATAAAGCTTCCCATCTTGCACAAGGAGAAGCTGTAGAACAAAATCTTTCATTGAGTTTAAAAGGAAAGGCATTATGCTAGCTTAATACGTAATGTATTTTACAAGTATTGCTTACATCATAACAAAAAAGACTACCGTATCAGTGCTCAACGGATACTACAACCAGAGTCTAGAATCAACCACAGTTATGTATATCAGATCATAATCCCACGTCACCATAACTAACATCTAGTCATTAAGAAATAGTAAAAGATCAACAGCGAGGAGAAGATTCAACAGGCTCTTGGGGAAGGGGACTTTAGAGTTGTATATTCTCAAGCGGTTCTAGGTTCATAAAATGAGAATACTGGCATATCTACATGGTTCAATCATTCAACTCTTACTCAGAAAATGAGATATTAAAACAAAAGACCTGCGAGCAAGGTAAGAGGAAAAAAAGAGACAATATATTGGACTACGCAAACATAACCCAAAGGATGCATGTGAACAACTTCAGTACAATCACAGCCACAATATTTGCGTAAAACAATAAAATTTGAATGTATTGGTATAGGAAGCCGAAAGCATAGAGCTGCGAGACATCGATGTATTAAGTTATAGATCAGCACCTGAAGATGAGCTCTAGCAACTAAATCAGGACGAGATTTTTGAAATTGAACCACAAACTGCAAGACGGCATCTAAATCTGGTTCCAATTTGAATGCACAGATCTGATCCAGATTGTGAAGAAGTTTCACATAATAGTCGATAGCCTGGAGAACAAAAAGGTTGTAAGAAAGATGTTATCAAACAAAACTTATTCTAGCATCTCTCCTATATTATATATATATATATACACACACAATATATTATGCATACAGAGAATTTGGATGTCCCAACCTTTTTCCAAGAAAGAAGTTTAATGGCACGCGGGGGAGTTGGAGCTGATAATCGTTTGTTTAAATTAGGATCAAATCCAATTGGGTGACGACCCGATCCAGTTGTACTTTCTTCCATCTCGTTTTTGCCATTTTCGACAGTCTCTAAACTTAGAAATTCCACAGAGCTCAGAACAGACTCTAGCTCGGCTATGCAATACGCTATGTGTTTCCTTGCCAATTCTAGGCCTCGTCCTTGTGGTCTTCTCATACAATTAAGAGCGTGTAGAAAATGCTGAAAGTTATTGAGAAAAATTTAAGAGGACTAGCAATGCAACAACTCCATTACAGCTCTACTAAGACGTAAAAGACAATTACGGAAACAAAATAACAATTCGTAACTCATATGTTTGACAAGTATTTCTAACCATAAACGAAACAAACTTTATCATAAAACGAACAGACTCAGTACTATATTATACACTAGTTAATGTGACCTCCAAATGTTAAGTTGAGAAAATCTGTAAACAACAAATAAAATGTAACAAAACTTATCAAAGAAGTAATTATAAAAGCATGAGACCTTACGAAAACGTATCCTGCATAACAGAGCTTTGCAAAAGCCCTCTTCCAATTGCGGATTAGTTTGTAGAGGTTCCAGTTCTGCATCATTCGACATACAAGAAAAACAAAGTCATTGGCCTTTCTTCGTGCTGTTATGAAGCAGTGTTACAATTAAACAAAGAATCATATAACTCCAGAGATGGTAATTCTTCAAAAGAAATGATCAGCAGACTTTACATATATCAATACTCAGTAGAAGACTCAAAATAATCATATATAGGCCAGAGAGGGTATGTTGTTATATGTTTAGGGAGCAGCTGCACAATATCTATTTCCAATTCATAATCCAAATCACCATTATACATTGTCAACAGCATATCAAGGAAAAGACGAAATGAAAGACTCTTCAATTCCACCATATGAATACTCTCTTTGTATCTCTATCTAGCAAGCATGAAGCATGTGCATGCAAAATAAAAAAGAAAGTAATGGAAACAAAGAAAGTACCTTCGAATACTCTCCTCTTTGATGATGTAGCCTTGCAAGCACGCAGCTGACGACAGATTGTTTCTTCGACCGCATTTAAGAGTAACAAGCCCTTCCCATCTTCATCCCCATTAAAAGGAAGACCATATGTCATGGTAAAAAGATCCTCTTCCTGTTATCAAACAGGCAACAGGTGAATCATTCAGTGTAAAAATTCATGACAGCAGGAGCAGATGTTTAGTATAGTCCAATGCGAAAACTTAGAAAATATAACAACAAATATTATCCAGCGTTTATATGCATTTACCAACGCTATAGTGAAACTTAATATATACAACTAAGTTGTAGCATCTTAAGCTAGACTAAAATGAATGTAAAGACTTGATTAGAAAAGGAGAGTAAAGTGAATCCAGTGTCTCCAAGCAGGGAAATGTGGCTTCTAAACTATAGTGGGAGCATTAACATTTTAACATAGATAAGCTTAAGAAAAATGAAATTCAGAAAGGGTATGCAACACTTTTTTTCTTTAAACCAGCAAAAAACATAGTGGATACATCAGATTTAAGAAGCAAACATTGAACACAGACTACACCACTAATGAAAAGCGGAACATTAGCAATGGACCAAAAAATAATAATAAAGAGGAATAAAATTTTTGCTAAAGTTAATTTACTTCGTTTGTACGTGCATCTGAAACAACAGAAACAAGAGCCCTGCAAGTTGCTCGGATGACCCTACAAAAGGAATGCAATAGAGCATGTGAAGATGTCCTCTCAGGTCTCAGAACATAGATGCATGAAAACACAGTTTGTGCCAATGAATGACCCATGTGCCACGTTGCCTGCGAAAGAGAAGAAAGCTTATAAGGAAGTGACAAGAGATCAGCCAAAATCAGGTATTACCTTTGAAGCAAAAATTAAAAGAAACCTCCAAGTCGGAGGTATTTAAATAGAGATTACCTCGCAGGCCAAGAGATGGTCCATAATGTCAATGATGCATTGCACATCGACGGTCCTATCAGAACTGATAGGGACGGGCGCAAAGCCACTTTCAATGGCTTCGTCAATAGAATAAAATGTAGACACCATCCCGGAATCCATCTTTGGGTCCATTATCTATTAGATTGGCAAGATGAAATCAATTAACTAGTCATATGGAGCAGCTATGCACACTTAATATGTCTTTTATTAAGTAACAATATATATATATATGTATATATATATATATATATGCATTTTCTAGGACACTAGGGTTGTAAAGCTTTCATAACTAGTGGCACCAGGTTTCAACCTAGAATGAAAAAAAAAAAAAATATATATATATATATATATATATATCTATATGTGTCGTAGAAATAAAGAAGAGCAGGAACCTCTAACGCAGACATAGCAGCAAAAAGATTGAAATTATCTCCATGAATGAGCTCGCCCTCATTAAGATCTGCATGAGAAAGATAATAGGAACAGAGTCTAAACCAAAGAATAGATTGAGGAGAGGGAAAGAGTACCACTGCAAGCGGCGGAAAGGAGAGGCGATACATGGGCCCAGACAGAGTTATCACCGCAGCTTCTAGGCTCCTGATCAATCGATGCCGATTCTTCTTCCCTCACTGATTGCATCGCTAACTTACAAATCGCCTTGAATCGAGGGGTTTTGCCGGTTTATGGTATCGGGGGCTGGACACTTGCCTGAGCAGTTTAGGGCAATTTCCCGGTCAGGTTTCTATACGGGAATTAATACAATCATATAACTTGTGGGCTTTCATGTTTATTCATACCTTAAGTTGTTTAAGCCCATTTAGATTATATATAGAGTCAATGACACAATTCGGAGGGCTTTACATATTAACATACTTTGGACCTGTACCTTGACCTTTTTTTTTTTGGAAAACAACTTAAGATATATACTTTGTACCTTTACCATTTTAGTTATTTTGTGCATGTAGTATACTTTGTGCTTCTAAAGTGGAATATATGTGTCGAAATTACCCTTGGTTTGAAGGAGATGAGTTCGCAAAAAAGTAGCCATTTTGTTGAGTTTCAAACTAATTGGAGAAATTTATTTAATGTTCAAAAAGAAAGTTATGTTGCGTTGAAAGTGTTTGTTCTTGTAGTTATCTACACATCAATCTAGACCATTAAATGAATGTGATCTAATGGCTTAGATAAGATGTTATAAACCATAAAAAACGGTTACATCATTTGCTTTTATTTTTATTTGTTTATATTTTATACCAGTGGTTTGTCCGCCCTACGGGCGGGATGTTGTTTCCATTATTTATGCATCGTATTTTATTGTATTTTAAATATAATTCAATTTTTTTGGGTTAAAAACTATATCAAGTTGGTCTATAATATTTAAATTTTTATATTAAAATATGAAATTTTTTTTTGCAACTTCTGAGTTGTGTTTTTGTGTGGTTACGGGTAATTGTTTTTTTTAGTAAAGATTTTTTTAGCAGCTTCTAAGTTGTGTTTAGAAAGAGTGTCAAATATGCAAAAGTTTTCCTCCTTTAAGATGTTTTTTTGTAAATCTACGTCACACATATATAGCATGCCTTCTATTAGTTTTATCGGTCTCAAAATGTCTTTGGTTGGCTTGTATTGTTGGGCAAAAAAATAACTAAATCATTTTCTGACCTTGCGTATCAGAACTAAGACTAAACTGAATATTTTGTTTTTGTTTGTATGATTTTTGATTACCCACATACAACTATTGGTCGTTGTCTCGTTGATAATGTTTGTAAGTTTTAAATGTGGTTTTTGAATTCATTATAGTTGTAAGTTGATAGGTATATTATTTTGTTGTTGTCTCACATGTTGTTTTCTTTTTCATTCGGAAGTTTTGTAGCTCTAATAAATCCATGCAAAATATATGAAACTCAAATTTGATCAAACCATTTATGATCTGCGTGCAACTTGTAATATTTTTAAGAATCACTTTTTAACATAGATGATTCCAATATTTTAGTTCCTAAAAAACTTATAAATGACTCTAGAGATAATAATAATAATATGGTTGTTTATATTAGAAACAAATCATTAACAATAAGGACTCATAACAATAACTAAAACATTAGTTTAAATCATTTTGTAAATCTAAGATGTCCTATACTTTTTTTTGGTCATATGTGCATGCTTGATTAGACATAGTGTATGTTTGTGGGTGGAGATATTTCTCACATGACCATGACTGACTTCGGTGACCTTCTTTACCACATGCAAATCATTGACACATTGCAGGGACCACCACTGAAAATATGTGTTACATAAAACTTGCATTTTAGATACCCGATCTTTGGATATTGATCGCATTTTGGAAATGGACGACTTGTAGCTCGAGTTCTCAACAGTTGTGTGGTGACATGGATTCTGGACTATCACAATTTTGCCTTTCCCCGCTGATGTTTTCTTGACCTTAAATTATGTCAATGGAGCTTATATTGATAGTATAGCATATGATTGTTAGTGAGAAGCAGCAAAATCGTATATGTCGAGTTGAAGAATGATTTATGTTTTCTTTCATCTTCTTTCTCTAGTCTTACATCATATACAGTAAAAACTCTATAAATTATTAATGGTGGGATTATGATACTTATTAATTTATAAAAAGTTTTCTTTTCTGGATTTTATTATTTTAGAATATATTTTTTATAAAAGAGAAAATAATTGATTTTACTGTATATATATTAGTTAATTTTTCAAAATTTAACTTTCACATTATTTTTATTATATTATTTGGTGTATAGAAAACAAGTTTTAAAAAAATTAAATATGGTTTAGTTATAATTATACTAAATATTAGTGAAATATATTGAAGTGTTAATAAAATATAGAGATAATTCTATTACAAAGCAAACAATACAATTGTTTGTTTGTACTTATGTAAAATGTAATATATACATAAATTATTAACTATGATTTAAATGGGGCCATATATTTACATAAGATTCGCTAAAAAAATATTATGTTATTATTTTATCGATTTACGTCTTTGAATCGGTCCAACTTGGGACCGAAACTTTATATTAATTTATTGAATATTAATTTCTAATGTATTAAAAATGAATTTTGACTAACTTCAGTAGCCTTACCTCTGAAGTCTTCTAGAAGCTGGGAATTGATCATTTGTCAGAGCCGGTGTTTTAGAGAAATATTAGAACCTAAAGAGAATGTCGAAAAGGAAATATTATGGTGTAAAGTCTCTTTAGCTCTATATTTGTATTGGATGATGTACTGTCGAAGGCGGTGAAGCTGGATACAGTAGACATAATAATACACTCCTAGGATGCTTCTCTGGTTGGAATGGGATAGATCCTTGCAAACAGAGAATCAAAGACTCAATCTGCTTCAAGGTTTGTGGAATGAATGGTGACACAAAGAGATGTGAGAGGTCTCCTTGATACTCCTAAGTGAATCCCTTGGATATGACACACCAAGACAATCACTCTTGTGGTTTTGTTAGATATGACACACTAACAAAGACTCAAGAA
>NC_027750.1:44618853-44651107 GCF_000695525.1 Brassica oleracea var. oleracea
TCAAGTCTGGCAGCTTAATTCTCAAGTCTAGCAGCCTAATTCTCAAGTCTAGCAGCCTAATTCTCAAGTCTAGCAGCCTAATTCTCAAGTCTAGCAGCCTAATTCTCAAGTCTAGCAGCCTAATTCTCAAGTCTAGCAGCCTAATTCTCAAGTCTAGCAGCCTAATTCTCAAGTCTAGCAGCCTAATTCTCAAGTCTAGCAGCCTAATTCTCAAGTCTAGCAGCCTAATTCTCAAGTCTAGCAGCCTAATTCTCAAGTCTAGCAGCCTAATTCTCAAGTCTAGCAGCCTAATTCTCAAGTCTAGCAGCCTAATTCTGCTTCATGTTAACAAAGATAAATAATTAAAATAAAGTCTTGAACTGAGATCATCAAATGAGTGATAGGAAAGCAACATATGGCCTCATTAAAAACCTATCTTTGGAAAACCCAGTGGGACAAAACCAAAGATAGGGAAAAAGAGCACACATATGTTACTTGCTCATTTGATGTCTATCTTGGAGCTGAGATGGCTTGAATTGTGGCAAGTGTGTCTTGGTTGATCAAGCTTCTTCCAAGACTCTCTTCTTGCTTCAGTGATGTCTTAAGTAATCCTCCAATGGCTTCTTTGAGTTGCTTGCTTCTGGCTCGAGTCATAGGACCTTCAGATATGGCTAGAACTCCTCCATCAGTTGGATCATCCATGCTCTCATTATCTTCTTTGTTTGGCTGGTCCATGATCATATCACATAACAAGATTTGTAAATGTGGTAGTGTAGCCCTATAATAGATATTTGTAAACATAGATGATTGAAGTGTAATATTTAGAAATAATTGGACAAAACTAAAAATGAGATATGTTGGTCACAAAAAAAAACTAAAAATTAAAAAAATGGTTAATAGGATATAGCTTGTGGAAGACTTAATCACATCTCTTAATCTCACCTATTAGACACCTATAATGTAGTAACAAATATATCACTTTTTAACATTTCATTAGAAAAATATTCCCTTGAAATTAAGGATTTTATTATACTATTATTTTATTAATTGATTTTGTCTGTTCTGTAATTCTGGTATTTAACATTTGTTTGTAATACATACGATAATAAATGAACATTATTTGTTTGTTTTCTCAAAAAAAATAACATTATTTGTTTGTATATGTTACTAATATTGACGTTAAAATTTTTTGATAATATAACAAAAAATCAGAAGAGGTAACATGGAACGTGAGTGCATAGCTGTATGTATCTTTTGACTTTATTGTCTCTGTCCTTTGTTTATCAATATTTTTCTTGTACTTCCACTTCCAGTCTAATGGCCGATCTAAAATTCTAGATTTTCCGTTCATATTTTTTTACTTCCACACCCTTCGCTCAAAAACAGAGAGAGCCTGTAAACTTTTCTATATCTTGATTTGTAACAATACTCTCCTTCTTATCTCTCTTCTCTCTTTCACTTCAAGCATCACTATCTAAGTCTGTGTACATAGAAATACATCAGCTTATAAGCTTTAAAAATCAACCCCCAGATTGGTCTGCCAGCAAAGAACTTGTGTACCTTTAATGGCGTCACGTGCAGAGATGGCATGGAGTCTTTGGTTGATCTCTACTCCAAGCCTCTCAACGTCAGATTTAATGATAGATGAGCTTCAAAGGGAAAGTATGGAATGTTTTGTTGGGAGATACGATTATCATGTCCTTCCTCTGTCCGTATTTATAGTCCTAAAGTTTCATATGTTACCATGAAAGAGTGTATGAGAAATCAATGCGAGGGAGTGGAGATCAACCAACTATTGAATGTAAAGAAAAGGCATTACTCGCCATCGATTGTCGAAAGAAAACAAAAAACGAAGCGCAATGTGTCCTTTTCGGCTTGAGCACATAGGTGAAGAAAGAAGAGGGCTTAAAAATTTGTGGTTGGGCTTTGCGTAATAAAATGTTCATGAGTGGTCCAACACAAAGCAAAGGTAGAAGACTCAAGAAGACATGGCCGGCGTGAGACGAAGAACAAATGAGGAACAGCGGTGATTGCTTGGTGTCGGGGAATAGAGAAAATCCTAAACGAAAACGGACCAGATGAGTTACATTTTGTAAAGACCCACAAACACACACATAAGAAAGAGTGATGAGAGCCCAAATAGAAAAGATGAAGAGATAGTAAAAGTGACACATGTCCAATTTTAAACATATGAGTGGTGAGGTGGCATCATGAGAAGTGAGAAAACTCAACTTTATTGTAATAGACTAGTAGTATGTCCGCGCTACGCGCAGGATTTTTGTATATTCTAAACTACTCGGTTGATGCATGTATCTCTCTCGTTCCATTTTTTTGGACGCTATCTTTAACTCTCACTCACTCAGTATATCTCTTTCTCTCTTAGTGCAGCGAGGAGTACTTCTGTTGTGATTAGAGTGAGAAAACATTTTTGAAGTTTCCGGCGCTAACCAGTTTTTACATAATGATTTAATATATGAGTTGTTTTCTTATAGTTTTTACTAAAATCTATTTCTCTTCTCTTTATGTCATCGATTAGTTTTTTATAAACGTTCTTAAAGTTCCCCCTTGTTAACGATAAAGTTTGTTTTCAAATTTCTGTCTTCACCTTGCTAATAGGTTGTATTTCATTTGTTTTAAGTAGTTTTATGGCAGGAACCTTATGGAGGATGATATCAACTGCTCAATGTATGTGTGGTCAAACTTTCCAGTAGTTTGGGACTCTGTCGTTCCTACTAATGGAACTGATCAATCCCTGGTGGTTATCTTGATTGTTACTCCTGTCTCAGCTGTGGTATCAACTTCAGTCTTTGGAGCTTCATATGTGCTCTTTTCCTGGCATAGCTTCATCTCACTTCTTAGCTTATGTGTTGGATAATTCCAAGCTTGTGGAAACTTAACATATTATTAGATGTTTAATATGTTAAGATAAACACAATAAGGAAACATAGAAATAGGAAAAGGAAGTTTCTATTTAGGTTAGGTTTGTGTTTTCCATATCCCATATGTTAAAGGAATTGTCTTTCATATAAATATAGGTCTAATGGAGAGGTGTTCCATATGATCTAAGAGAAACATATTGAGAGCTTTAGTTTTGAGTAGTTTCTAAAGCTAATAAGAAAAGTTATTCTTATAACTCTTTGTGTTTCTAAGATATCTGAATTGGTATCAGAGCCTCAGGTTGGAGACTCGATCTAAGCTTAAGATCCTGGTGCTTGTGAACAAGAGATCGTGTAAGCAAGATGGCGGACGTGAGTAGGGCTCTACGCACAAAGGACTTTGGATCTACATCCATCCATTGTCTGATGTTGTCATCAACAAACTACCAGGTTTGGTCGATGAGGAGGAAGGAGATGATCGTCGGAATGCAGAGTGTAACACACGAAGAAGGCGTGTGTAACGCATGTCTAGCAGAGAAGCAGATTAGACACTCGTTACCAAGTGTAACACATGGAGAAGCCGTGTGTGACACATGTTTTGCAGGGAAGCAAATCAGAGACTCATTCCCGACTAAGGCCATGGTTTGTACATCAAAGCCATTGGGATTATTGCTTGGATATTTGTGTAGACGAATCGCACCACCAACGCTATCAAATCACCGTGAGGCATTCTATCGGTTCAAAAGATTCACACCGATAGATGAGGAGAGTTTTCCTCAGCTGTGTTCAACCTAGGTTGCACCGATAGAGGAGGAGAGGTTGTCTTAGTTATGTTCAATCTACGGATCGACAACAAATCAGCCATTGCTCTAACCAAGAATCCAGTTTTCCATGGAAGGAGTAAGCATGTACTCAAGAAGTATCACTTCATTCGTGAGTGTGTGGAGAACGGACATATCGAAGTGGAGCATGTGTCGGGTGTTGAGCAGAAGGCCGACATCCTTACCAGAGCTCACGTACGCAAGATGGCAGACGTGACCAAAGTTATCATCATAGGGAGCTTCAACCACAAGACTCATCGCAACTTAAGTGAAGAGGTCAGGAGAAGGTTCTACAAGAACTGGGTCAATTCTAAGAAGAGACGGTACGGAAGCGAGGAGAGCATCCGGTCTAACCTTGAGAAAGATGTGAATCCAATGAGTGGATTCGCACACCATGGTGTGGTGAAAGAAGATTACTTGAGAATTATGTTCAAGCAAATGAGGAGTGTAATCGGAGTTCAAGAAATTGATCTCCCTAATTCAAGTTGGTATTAAGGGGGTGAATGTTGGATAATTCCAAGCTTGTGGAAACTTAACATATTATTAGATGTTTAATATGTTAAAATAAGCACAATAAAGAAACCTAGAAATAGGAAAAAGAAGTTTCTATTTAGGTTAGGTTTGTATTTTTCATATCCTACATGTTAAAATGAATTGTCTTTCATATAAATATAGGTCTAATGGAGAGGTGTTCCATATGATCTAAGAGAAACATATTGAGAGCTTTAGTTTTGAGTAGTTTTTAAAACTAATAAAAAAAGTTGTTCTTATAACTCTTTGTGTTTCTAAGATATCTGATTATGGACATCGAGTTTAGAGGACTTCTTCATGTATTTGGTTATTTAAGTGTAATGGCTTATATCTAACAATTTCTTGCTTATCGATATGTTACTTTAGCACTCGCTCTTTGTGCAAGTTTGACTTTGTTATTTCCTATTGTAAACATTGTTTCTCTGGTTGGAGAGTTATCTATCAGTCTATAAAAAGATTAGTTGACCAAAAAAAATTGGCGTCTAATAAATATTTCGGTGAGATTAAGATATTTTTCAATAAAATCTTTAAAATACAATATTTATCGAAGATCTTAAGGTATATCTATCTTCATAAAATACTTTGGTTTAATTTTGTTTCTATTTTGCAATATTTTGTTATATATTACGTGTAAAGGATAATTTTGTTATTGCTCTTCTTTATTCAGTTTCAGTTTCAATGTGGTTAACTAAAAAAATTAATACGGTTATTGAGATTGTTTTAGTGGGGCTATGTTTTCTTTTTGTTTTTGAGGTGTAAATATTTGATATGTATGTTTTATTTTAGATCATTTAGATTGTTAAATTTTTTATATTGCGTCTTTTGTTCAGACAGTGCGATTATACATTTTTTTTTAATTTTAATACCAGTATTAGATTTATGTTCAAGGATTTTTTTTTCTAATTTGTGACATTACTTTTCAAAAATACATTACATTTGATTTTTTTTATATCTAGTTCTTGCATTTCTTATTTTATTTTATCTTCGTTATATATTATGTGATTATTTATTAATTTGGTTGTGGTTTTGCATCAATATTTTGTTAGTTTTAGTAAATTTGAGTTTTTTTGATTAAAAACAAAAGATTTAACTTTAATTTTTTTATTGTTTAGAGCATCTTAAAAAAGACTATCTGTTTTAGATTTTGCAAAACTCTATACATATTTGAAGTTTAAAAGTATTTTTCTCCAAAAGCAAAACTTCAAACTTATTTGTATTTTACAATATTGTTTTTGTATTTTTCATAATTAATATAAACCCATAAAACTTTTATAAATAACTATCACATATATAAAATAATTCAGTAGTACTAGTTAATAAAATCTTAAAATAAAATTATAAATTATAAATAGAAATAGATAATTAAATATTAAACTATTAGAAAAATACCACATTATTCTATAAAATTATTTTCGTAATGCTCCATCTTCGGTTACAGAAAATTTATTTGGACAATATTTTAGAGGTTCCAGAGCAAATTTACTAGACTATTAGTGTTGTTGTAATATTTAAGTTTGTGTAATAATTATGTCTTCATGTATCTGTTTTTTATTAAAAACATTATTAAATTTCTTTTGTAATATTCTTGTTGTTTAATTATGGTTTTAATATACTATAAATATTATTTTAATGTTTTTATATAGTTTTATGTCTAAATTTTAATTTATAAAAATAATTAAAATATTTATGATATATAAAAGTTTTAAATATTAAAACGATAAATGAAAAAATAATTTAAAATCATAACTGTGATGTGTAATTGATTATAAGGACCAAAATGCAAATAAAAATATGAAACGATAAATCATATTTGAAGTTTCACTACTCAAAACTTCAAATTTGAAATTTTAAAGTTATTTTTGGAGAGGAAAAACTCTATATTTGAAGTTATAGAATTTTCTTTGAAGATGCTTTTAGCTTGGTTTGATGAAACTTGGAAAAGAAATATTGTGAATGGAGTATACTTTTTCTATTCCTATATATTCTTGAAATTTATGTATTTATCTATATATATATATATATATATATATATATATATATATATTGGATTATATTATACGTTTTTAATGAACTTTTTTTTTGTTTATGTTGTATTTCTGTTAACCTATTTAAAAATATATATATGTTAATTTGGTTGTAGTTTTCCATCAGATTTTTAAATTTTCTAAATTTAAATAAGATAACAAAACATAATTTTTTTGGTTAAGTTTATTTATATATTTTCATTAGCCTGAGTTTGATAAAAACTAAAAAATCATTATCGTAAATAAATATTGTGAAAATATAACAACAGTAAATGAAAAATTAAAGTGTACCTATAAGTAAACATATATAAAGAACCGATAATTAAAATTTTTACGTAGGGGGGTTATTGGTTAAAGAATTTTAAAGGAATTTTAAAATTTTGAAATCCATTGTTATTGGTTTATGGATTTATAAAATCTTACCAAAATCCATTGTTATTGGTTTGAGGACTTTTAAATTCTATTCAAATCTTTTGTTATTCAAAAAGTTTAGGTATTAATGATTTTGTAAATCTATTAAATTCTCTTCTTATTGGAAGTTAAATTTTTTATATTTTTACTCATCATACTAAACTTTGAAAATAACATGTCTACTCATAAGATTATGATTTCACTCAAATTACCCTAAGGAGTGAATTACTCTCTCAAATAAGAGGTTCAGTTGTACTTCTTAGGGATCGAATTCACAAGGAGGTAGGGAACCTAATAAATCTAATAAGAGTGATTAAGCTAGGTTGATTATGATTAAATGTAAATGTCAGGTTTGTGACCAAGGCAGTTGCTCGATTGATTTGATTGGATTTTGGTACTTAGATGAAATAGCTAGACTTAGGGTTTCTATTCAGGTATTCAGGATTATAATCCTACAGATACCTAACAAGTTGTATGCATGATGTTATAGAGCTCAACGCTTATTAAACAAACCGATCGGCTCTCGCTTTCTAGGTTTGTCTATTGACCATATATAAGTGTCGATCGATGATTCTATTGGAATATCGATCGATACATTTATTGAACCGTCGATCGATTATTCGATTGGAATATCGATCGACGCGTTTAGTCAAGCTTTACGCGCGGGTTGAATGTGCTCACTAGGCTTCCTAGATCAGCTCTCGCCTTACCCCAGCAATCCTAGCTCAATTAGGATGGATTCAGGGTAAAATGCAAGTGATGACCTGAGTCTACAACTCCTAGATCAAGTTCTAGCTAGCTAAACTAGAAACATGCTTTAATGATAATCCTAATGATGAATATCACAACTTAGTAATCTATAGTTGGGGCTAATCCCTCATAACATATTTAAACTCTAAACCTAACAAGAGAACTACTTAGACATGGCTAAGCAATTCATAACAACAAATAGGTATAAAAACTGCATAGATAAATAGATAGATATCAAAGGAGTTCTAATCCCAAATCTCTTTGGATTTTCTCTCCAATCTACTAAAAATCCTAAGAAACCTTTGCTGTGAAAATAAGTAAACAAGAAAGCACACTTTGCCTCTAACATGTTGGCAAGCTATATATAATTAGGTTAAAATTCGTTAGGGGTAATCTTGTAAATTGGTGAAGTCTTGGGCTCTAAGTCGGCTGGAACCAAACGGGCTTCTGCGCGCTTCGCCGTCGATCGATGTCGCAAGGTGTGCATCGATCGATTATTGTCTCTGAATGTCGACCAATGGTCTTGCTCGATGGTCAACTCAGATGTTTTCCAAATATCTCCAAAATGCTCCAAAATCATCACTTTCTTCCAAATCACTCATAATCCTATAAATATAATAATTAGACTATAGAATATAATAATTAGTTATTAAATACTTATAAACCATGGCTAAAAGTGAGTAAATTCCATAGCCTATCAACTCCCCCAGACTTACCCTTTTGCTTGTCCTCAAGCAAAACATACATGTAGTCTCTCTGACAGAGGTTTGAAAACAGCAAAGACTCACTTAGAATCAACACCTTTGAAAATCATAATTTCAGAAGCACACTATACCATATCATAGTCTTGCAACCAAGTTAATCTAGTCAACAACTTAGCAAATCATGTCTGACAATCCCCTCTACCAACTTCAATTCTTGCATAAATAAAAGTGTAGGCTTTACCTTGGGAGTATCGATCACAGGATGCAAGGATGCTCAAACAAGTATCTGGACCTACAGGTAAATAAAAGTTTCTTTCCTCTCTCTCTACTAATTTCTCTCTCAGTCAAAGTCTGCTTATATTGCAAGATCATTGACCAAAGATAGAACAAGTTTCCATGAATCAAGCTTTAATGGTTTTAGCCACCAAATCATGTTCACTTCTTTTTGACCTATATCCTAGGATTATTTGTGAATCAAGCCTTAATGGTTGTAGCCACCAAGTCTTGTTCGAATTCCTTTCCTATTTTATCTATAATTATATCTCTCTCTCTCTATATATATATCTATATATTTCGAAATACAGAGAGAGGGTGATAAATCTACATAAGGTTTTACCTTCCATTTCCAGACTTGTTTGAAGAATCCGATCCCATGTATATCAAGCCCCAAGACAAGCAGAATTGAGTTCAATTAGGTTGGAGGTCAGCTTTGGTTCCTTCAAACATTCTCAGCAAGTGTAACATAATTGACAGGTTGATTCACTTTGGTATCTTTAGTGCTATCTGCAACTAGTAAGTCTAGAATGGTGTGGTTAGATAATAAGCAAAATCAATAAGTTCATCATCCCCTTCCTGACTCAATAAAAAAAAAAAATTCTTTTGAAAACATTTTAATAAGACTCATAAATAAACGAATATCAGTAAACCTCCTCCAGACTTAAACTACATTGTCCCCAGTGTAAATTCAGTCGGATTTATGGTGATAACTAAAGCATAAGGACTTAATTGAACAAGTAAGAACGATATACCATACCAGAATAGATGTCGATCGATGTAAAGGTGTTGACATCGGTCGCGGTAAGTGATGTTCTGTTGATCGATGTCGGCAGTGTTTTGTCGGTCGATACTCTTGGCAAACGTCTACTTGGATCTTTTTTTTTATGACCTGCAAAAACTAGCATAAGTACTAAACTGATGATAACCAAATAATATGACCTAATAGTGGGTTGCCTCCCACTCATCGCTTTGTTATAGTCATTTAACTTGACTTTGGAGGTGATTTGGCTAGTAATGTGGAAAGCATGTACTTGCTGGGAAGCAAGTTTCCATTTCTTCTTTGCTTTTGTTGAACCATGTACTAGTGAAGTCTCTCATTGCCTTGTCTCCTATGCGCCATTTGTCTTTCATAGTTGCAGTTGCATTCTCTATCCTCTGCAATCTATCTCCAAGACATTTAAGTTTGAATTGATGTCTCACAAGTGTGGCGTATGCGCCATCTGAGATCTCCTCTTCATGGTTTGTTGTATCAGACATATCTGATTTCACCTTTGGTACTAGCTTTCCTGTTTGTGTAGCTTCGTCGATCGATGTCCTTTTATGACTATCGGTCGATATTTTGATGCGTCTGTCGATCGATGTTGATGCCTTAGGTCGACGATCAATGTATCTCTAAATCTCTATTATCTCCCTCTTCATTGCTTTTGTTTGAGAAGTCAAAGAACTGATGGTGATTTCCCATGGGAAATAGATGTCATCACATCTCTTATCAAGCCTCTCTTTTGTAGCTCCCAGAGTTCTGTAGATGTCTTCTACTATCTGATCAATCTCTGCTCTGGTGTAAGAATCTTGTCGAGACTTCATCGGATTTGAATGTGACGGTTCATCGTCGATCGATGTTGAGAGTTTTCTGTCGATCGATGCTGGTGCAGTTGCTTCGGCCGCACATTGTGTCTATATTCTGGCTATGTCTTGTCTCATCTCCTGCATGCATGTAGTCAACCAACTGATGCTATCATTCAGTGGGTAGTAGACACTATCAAGCTTCATCTGGAAGTCATCTTCATTCTTTTCTTGGGATCCACATACTCCATAAAGCATCTCATTTATCTCATCCTTGGTGTAGATCTCTGGTACTAGCTTAGTCTGTGTGAATGACCTAGCATGTTCTGGAAGACATAGGTAGTTGTGCTCATCCATTGAGGCTCTTTCTAGAAGACTTCTGATATCATCCTTGGATACACGGTTGACGTGTCCATCTACATCTCGGGCATGTCCCTGATCATCTCTATAGACTCCATACTCATCCTTCTACTCCCAGTGGAATCTTCTAGTTTAATCACAGTCATAGGCTCTTTTTCCAAACTCTAGACGTCTGTCGATCAATGTTAGGTTTCCAATGTCGATCGACAGTTGAGTATGTTGTCGATGCTTTAGCTTGAAATGATTGTCTACTCCACCAGCTGTGTTGTAGAACTCGTTTGTATTTCATTGCTGGTGCTCTGGAATGTTACGTTGTTGCATGAAGAGATTTTCTGCTCATGGCTCATGAATTGCAGTTTCTACTGCATAGCTCTCGTGATAGCGATCATCTGCCCAACTGCCAATTGAGAAGTTTCCTTCCTCAACACGAATATCTCTATACTTTTTAGCTCGTTCCTCCTCATAATCCTCATCATACTCTTCTGTATGCGGGGCATCTCTGGCTGAAGGTATCGTAGTGTGTACTGCCATGGTGGGATTGTAGAAGTCATTCTCACAATCGTCTAGACTACTATCGATTGATTTTTCTATGTGATTGTCGATCGATTTCTGAGGGGCATATTATCGATCGATGTGGGGGTGTGAGTTTCGATCGACGCAGAATATTCTGTCTCGTACTCAGCTCCACAGTGGCATGCTGCTACGAGTCTTGGATCATCAATTTATCTGGAGGACGTCTGTGGTTTCATGACTGGAATAGGGTCGTAGTGGACATGTGGGTTTATGAGTGTCAGGCACAACTGGTTGGTTTGCATGTTGCACACTGCTCCTACTGTTGACAAAAAGGCTCTTCCAAGCAATAAAGAAGAGTTCCAGTTCAACTTCATATCCAAGACATGGAAATCCACTGGAACTAGGGCATTACCAATCTGCACCTCTAGGTCTCTGACAATTCCTCCTGAGCTCCGCTGAGAACAATCCACAAAAGTGAACGATTCCTTGGAAGGCTCCACCTTCAGACCTACATGGTCTGCGATAACCCTAGGTAGGATGCTGACTGATGCTCCTGTGTCACACAGTGCATGTGGGAACTCAAATACCCTTCACCGTACATGGTATTGTAGACTTCCCAGGATCACTCTTCTTCTTCAGTGTAATCGTATTCTTCGTCTTTTCTCTGGCCTCATAGAGCATTCTCCTCATGTACTTTTTAGTCTCCATGGTCTCTCTGAAGAACATCCACAATCTGTGAGTAAAGTATGCCTCCTCGAATGATTTCTCGAGTGGAATCTTAAGGAATCTCTTTCGAAAACTTTCCATCTCCTTCTCATTAGCTTGTGGGAACTGAAATTCGCACTGTCGATTTCCGTTTAAATTAAGAAAGTAAGAGAACCCTAGTTTCCCAGAGTTCCCAGATATCTGCTAATACCACACGCCAAGCAATCAGAACATGAAATAAAAAAGATAAAATATAAGAAATCGAAAAGAGAGCAAAGTAGATCTTATTCCGAATTCGCGTTTGAGTGTTACAACAAGGTAAGACCCTGGGCTACGAGAGCTGTCGGCGAGATTCCTAGTTCTAAAACCCTAAAGCTACCAAACCTAATTGAGTCACAGCTCGAATAACAAAAACGGAAGATTTCCTAAATTGCTCTAAGTGCTAAGTTTTTTGCTGTGTCTCGAATCCCCTTTTGCCTCTCGCCTAGGACTCCTTATATACTTACTCCTAGGTCGGTTTGCGCCTTTCCCTTTCTGCTCTTAAGCCGTCATAGCTCAAAAATGGAGATACTCCAATTTTCCCGATCTTCATGATTATCTTCGGAAACTTTACATTTATCCGCGGAAACTTGACATTTATCTTGCCTTACGAACCAAGCATAAACCGTTTATGGGTCTTTGGTTAAGAAATCGTAAGTGGGCTTCGAGCTACGTTTTAGGTCTCTTTGGGCCGTCTTTGACTCGAAACATTTATTACGGTTTTTTCGATAAAAACAAACTTCCCGCGGTTTTTATCGTAAAGTTTGACTGATGACTTCGAGTGATGAGTATAAAAGAATGGCTTAGCCATGTCTCATGGGAGATAGCATTAAAGAGTAGACGAGAATGCATGGATTCATGTTGTCTCGACGTTCTGGGAGAGTTCGGTCGCTACGTAACGACCGAGCCGTGTACGTGCTCGGTCGCTACGTAGCGACCGAGCCATGTGCATGATCGGTCACTACGTAGCGACCGAGCCGTGTACGTGCTCGGTCGCTACGTAACGACCGAGCCGTGTGTGTGCTTGGTCGCTACGTAGCGACCGAGCCATGTGCGTGCTCGATCGCTACATAGCGACCGAGCTTGGCTTATGCGTGGTCCGATTGCCATACTCGAGCTTGTACGTGGCTGGTTTGGATACGTGTCCGTTGCCTTGGGACAATCGGTATTTGGTTCGATCGAGATTAGAACAAGATTTTACCGCAAGGCTCTTTGTAAAGATAATTTTTACGAAGAATCACTTTCGTAGAAAATGCTCGTGCTGCTTTTTGCGGAGATTTGGACATTAAATCCACCGTAACCATTTTCGACCCCAACATAGCTCCCCTCTTCAGATGCTTAGCAACCTTTTCTTTTCTTTTCCTCAAGGTTCTTCTCTTAGGGGCCTTATCAACATCCATAGGCTCTGCGCTTCTTTTGAATGTGTACTGGTGGTCTATGGTGGGTTAGCTGAAGGTTTGGGTTGTGGCCGTAATGCATTGATTCGGGTGATGTCTATCTTTGGTAACTGCACTAGGTATGTGAGAGGTGCGCGTTGATCGATGGGTGCTGAAGGTTGTCGATTGTCGGCAGTCTCTCATTGTCGATTGATGGCGGGCTCAGTTTGCCGATTGATGTTGCTATAAACAGGGCTGGGCGGATGTGGGTGTCTTGCTGTGAACTCCTTGTGAGTCATGATCCTCACGGCCTTGCACGATGCGGTCGACTCTGTAGTTGTCGTCGATCGATGCTCCGTAGAGGCTGTCGATCGGTTCTGGTTGAAGTCCGTCGATCGATGTTCGAAGTCTGGTGTCAATCGACACCAATGCGATCCGCCGAAGCTCATCAAACTCTCTACTTTGAAATCTCCTTGTTGCAGCTTCTCATGCTTCACCACTTGCCAGAAATTATCATCTATGATAGCATTCACGTGGTGCTTCATTACATCATCTCCTAACCCCCTTGCTAAGGCTTCTTGCCTTTTAACAGCTTCTCATGTATGAACTACATGCATCTCCAGCTTCTTCACATGAGTTCTCAAAGTTTCAAACTTTGTATTCATGTTGTTGTAGACAGAATCAATCTTCCCATTGAAGTCCATCGTCATGCTTTGTTGTCCCTCAAGAACCCTATCAAGCATTGCTTCAATCTTGCTCTCCTGAGTAGGTGGTGGTGGCTTCTGGTAAGATGAGTTTCCATAACTCATGTTGTTGTTGCAGCTGTAGTTGTTGCTGTAGGGTTTCTGGTACTGTGAACTCTGGTTGAAATTACTCCTCTGCCCATTGCCATAGAAGTTTCCACCATGGTTTCCAGACTTCTGAAATCCAGTTCCACTGATGAAGTTCACATCTTCTTCTACCTCTGCTCTACCCTTTGTATCTACAGCATCTGCATCCTCTACTAAGAACACCTGGTTTCTGAGAAGCTTATGAACACTGTCCAGCTTTGCTTTCACCTCATCCATCTGCTCATTCCCAAGGATGGCTGCAGATCTCTTTCTCTAAAAATCAGTGTTCTTGGTGTTGTTGCTGAATGTCAAGTTCTTAATAACTTTCACTGCCTCTTCTAGATTTCTAGTGTTGAAGTTCCCATCACTAGAAGCATCAAGAGCCATCTGATACTGCACTGCGATGCCTCTGAAGAAAGTACTGAGCAACGGTACTTCATTGAATCCATGGTGTGGGAAATCTCTATAGTAAGACTTGAATCTGATCCAGGAGATTCTGAATGATTTTGTAGGCTCATGCGCGAATGTAGCAATCTTACTCCTCAAGTCTTCCGTGCGTGCCTCATCAAAGAAGTTACGAAGCTTCTCCAGCAAGTGAGTACTTGAAGAGCTTGCAGAGTAGGTAGTCCTCAAGGACTCCATTGCCTTTAATAGCAGATATAAGATCCTCGAACATTTCCAGATGGTCCATAGGATGCTCGTGAGATAACCCACAGTAGGGTGTCTGTCCCACGAGTGTGTAGCACTGCGGCTTCAACTCAAAATCGCCTCTATGAATAGCTGGAGGACGAATGGTTGATCTGTTGGCATAGAACTGATCTGGACGGTTGTAATCAGCCAACGTTCTAGGTCGAGCAACCTCATCTACAGGTTGAGCAGCTCATGTAGCATCAATATTGGGCTCAGGGATTACAACCCCTTAAGCATCTATCCTCTGACCTGCTGCATTACGCAGATGACCCTCATCGTCATGCATGTCTCCTTTATCATCTCGTACAAGAATCAAAGTCGCAACCGTGTCTCGCGGCTTAGTATCGATCGATGTTCGGACTGAAGTATCGATCGACGTCGGATGGAAGATATCCATCGATGGAAGAGTGGCTTCGGTCGACAGTGGTGAGCGAGTGTCGGTCAACTATGAGACTGGTGTCTGGGTCGAGAGTGGTTGATAAGAATCGAGCGACAAACAAGGGTTGTTGTCGATCGATGAGGAGCGTCTTCCTTTGCGGATCAAACGTTCCAAGCTTGCAGGATCTGATGAGAATAGCAGTTGAGTTTCCTTGTTGCTTCTGATAGTTGTGGGCATGCACCTGAAAGAACAAGACAATTTTTTTTGTGTCAGAAAGTGGTTTACAGAAGTAACCAAGACTAAATCAGACTAAATCTATAGGCGATCAAAGCTCCCCGGCAACAACGAAAAATTTGATCTCACTCAAATTACCATAAGGAGTGAATTACTCTCAAATAAGAGGTTCAGTTATAGTACTTAGGGATCGAATTCACAGGGAGCTAGGGAACCTATTAAATCTAATCAGAGTGATTAAGCTAGGTTGATTATGATTAAATGTAAATAGCAGGTTTGTGAGCAAGGCAGTTGTTCGATTGATTTGGTACTTAGATGAAATAGCTAGACTTATGGTTTCTGTTCAGGCATTCAAGATTATAATCCTACAGATGCCTAACAAGTTGTATGCATGATATTATAGAGCTCAACCCTTATTAAACAAACCGATCGGCTCTCGCTTTCTAGGTTTGTCTACTGACCAGATATAAGTGTCGATCGATGATTCTATAAGAATATCGATCGATACACTTGTTGAACCGGCGATCGATTATTCAATTGAAATATCGATCGCTGCGTTTAGTCAAGCTTTACGCGCGGGTTGAATGTGCCAACTAGGTTTCCTAGATCAGCTCTCGCCTTACTCTTGCAATCCTAGCTCAATTAGGATGGATTCAGGGTGAGATGCAAGTGAGGACCTGAGTCTACAACTCTTAGATCAAGTTCTAGCTAGCTAAATTACATACATGTTTTAATGACAATCCTAATGATAATATCACAACTTAGCAATCTATAGTTGGGGCTAATCCCTCATAACCTATTTAAACCCTAAACCTAACAAGAGAACTATTCAGACATGACTAAGCAATTCATAACATCAAATAGGTATAAAAACTGCATAGATAAATAGATAGATATCAACGGAGTTCCAGTCCCAAATCTCTTTGGATCTTCTCTGCAATCTACTAAAAATCCTAGGAAACCTTTGCTGTGAAAATAAGAAAACAATAAAGCACACTTTGCCTCTAACATGTTGGCAAGCTATATATAATTAGGTTAAAAATCGTCAGGGGTAATCTTGTAAATTGGTGAAGTCTTGATCTCTAAGTCGGCTGGAACCAAACGGGCTTCTGCGCGCTTCGCTGTCGATCGATGTCACAAGGTGTGCATCGATCGATAATTGTCACTGAATGTCGACCAATGGTCTTGTTGAGCTCGGACGCTTTCTCCAAATATTTCCAAAATGCTCCAAAATCATCACTTTCTTCCATATCACTCATAATCCTATAAATATATTAAATAAACCATAGAATATAATAATTAGTTATTAAAATACTTATAAACCATTGCTAAAAGTTGGTAAAATCCATAGTCTATCAGATTCTTTAAATCTATGTCATAAAAACAGACATATACAAACTCAAAAACTAGAATGTTGTTTCCAAACTATAACGTGAACAGACCATCCCATTATTATTATAACAAAAAGAAGAGACGATGAAAATAAAACTGAAGAACACACCATCATCGTTGTCTTATGTGAACAAACAAGGTACGTTCTAGAATCAGTAGTATCACCATAAACAAACTGATAAAAATCCCAGATAAATGAACACATCATACCGGAACACAAAGAACAAATACCTATAAAAAAGCTTCACCATCATCGTTGACTTCCATTTCCTACTGCATCTGTCCACATATTAGATGCTATCATGTTTCTCCAATTATTAGCGTACTCTCGTTGTTGAGATTCAAGAGTGCCTACTTCTTCAGTGCTCACTTCTCCTTGTTATTCTTCATCCTCTTCATTGTTTTCATTGACTACTTCTTTTGGAAAAACATCTTATCGACACTCTTTACGTAGATAATTACGTAATTTAGCACAGGCCAAAACTAACTCCGCTTATGTCTTAATAAAGAAAGGAGGCGCAGATTTATAAATTAGAAGACGAAATTTGAAGATACCAAATATTCTTTCGATCACTGATAAACAATGAACAATCGTATAAAAAAGAAACAGTGAAACTCAAAAGTAAATATAAGCTAGCAAAATCAAGTGACCAAAGTTATACAGAGAAGTCAAACATGAAACAATACATAGAATAATAATACACAAATCTATCGTATATGGCTGAATATACAAAGAGTTATAAAATAATGGTGAAAAGGTAGATCACCTGTATGTAGCTGAAAGAAAATGTGTCATTGTGTCAATGAAGCGATGTATATATATGGGGTTTACAGAAATCTGTGTCATTGTGTCAATAAATCTGCCAACTTTTAAAATTTGTAAACTCTTTCTGAATTCTGATTCTAATAATCCCTTCTAAGTTTTGTTTTTTTCCTCTTGAAAGTTAGAGGAAACATGTGTCTTTCTTGTATCTTAGTAAATAAATAAATAAATATATATATATAATATTATTCGCAATCATAACGAGTGTATGCTTGCTTTTCAATTTCGCAGACACTAAATATTTGGCTAAATAGTCTCTACCACAAATCCAAGTATCTTTTTCATCATATTTAGGTGATATTGTACGTAAAAGTATATAGGTGTCCTCTCAGAGGTCTCTCTTCTGTGATCATCTGCACCTAGAACTGAATATCCAGTGTGATTAGGGATGTTATCATGGGTAAGAAAACCCTCCCCTACCCTAACCCGAAAAAACCCATCCATAAAAAAACCTACTACAAAATAGCCGAATAAAACCATAAACTGTTAGGATTACCCGAAATCAATCTTCTAATTTTAGGGTTGTCCGGGTGTACACAATACTTTAGTACAGTTTGTTAATTTAAACTAAATTATATATTCAAAAATATTAATTTTTATATACTTATGATGAAAAACATGATTTTACGCTTTTAGTAGGAAAATAAGATTGTTTTTAAGAGAGATCAAGATATTTTCTCAAGTATTTATGTGCTAGACATTTGAGGTTTATGATTTTACGTGAAATGCAACATTGTAAACCAGTTTAAATATTAGATATTATTTTTAATATATTTGGTATAAGATATTTTCTCAAGTATTTATGTGCTAGACATTTGAGGTTTATGATTTTACATGAAATGCAACATTGTAAACCAGTTTAAATATTAGATATCTATTAAAATAGAAGTCAAAACATCTTCACTAGTAAAAAACAGGACCACAGCCACGTTAATTTTCGTGGGTATGACCAAATTTTCGTGGCTATACGGAGCAGAAACCACGAAATGCTACGAAACGCAAAATGTATGTATACGAGGGTAGCAAAAAAAACACGTGTCAAAAAACGTAGCAAAGTACCACGTGTTGCTACGAAACTTTCCGTAGCATAATTTGCTACGATTTGAGAAGAAACCTGCGTGGCAATGTGCTACGGTTTGATACAAAAGGTAATGTAGCAATAAGCGACGGTTTGCTACGATTTCTTTCGTGGCTAGTTTTAATAATTATAAAAAAAAAAACAATTATAAAATACAAATTTTAAATTTCTATAAAATGAAAAATGCGAATTAAAAGCTAAAATATCATAGAAACTGAAATATATTACATAAAAGTTGCAGTTTTAAACATTCAAAAGATAATACAACTGGAAACAAAGTACAAAAAAGATTGTAGCTTAATACATGAACTGACCAAACCTTACATACCAAGTTCTTGGCACCACCTATCTAACTCAGATGGGTTATTGATCGTGAGATGTTGTGGTGGAGCCGTAGACTGAGCTTGAGCTTGTGGCTGATGTTGAGATTGAATTGGAGCTTGGGGCTGACCTTGAGGTTGTGACTGAGCTTGAGGCTGAGATGGTTGTGCAGTTGAGGCAGGAGTGGAAGCTTGAGATTGGAGAGTTTGCAGAATAGTGTTGAGAGTTGCTTGGCTAGCTGACATCCCCCTCGTTACTTCAGTCTTGAAAGCATTGATTTCTGCCTTCAAAGCACTGAAATCTTCCTTGACTCCAGCAATGTCTTCCTTGACTTCAGAAATGGTGGCCTCGAAGCCAGACATGCGCATATCCACGTCTAGGTTGCGCTGCAGTGAGACAGGAATTAGCACAGAAGGACTGCTGTTCTTGTACTGAACACTGCCAGGGCCATATATTGTACCCTTCTTTGTCTTTCCTCTCTGCAAAAAGACAGGAAAATAATCATAAGCAAGCATTCCAATCACAAGCACCATAACTAAGATAGTATCAATTCCAATAATTAACTTAGACAATCACAAGCATTTCCAATCACAAGCACCTTAACTAACTACGACAGTTTCCATTCCAATAATTAACTTAGACAATCACAAGCACCATAACTAACATAGACAGTCTCAGTTCCATTAATTAACTAAGACAGTCTCAATTCCAATAAATAACTAAGACAACCAGTAAGATGAAATAAATAAAATGAGGATGAGAGAAGAGATGACCTTGATGTATTCTTGGTTGAGAAGATAGCGCTTTACATTTGAAGCAGCAGTGGAGTCAGTTTGACTAAGTGGAGATCCATCTTGTAACATCTCTTCAACGGCTTCCTCAATCTCCAGCACCAGTTCCTCTGTACGTTCGTCTAGGAAGGAACCATCTTTACCCGTGTGAGTCTTCCTCGCAAGGGCGGTGTATGAAGGTGGTTCATCCAAACCTTCATCAACCATCTTCAAGAAAGGAAACAGATGGAAGTTAGACAACACTTAAGGCAAAAAAAATTATGAAAAAAACTTAAGGCAAAACTGACCATTTTATACGCAATGTTCAGGAAACAGCGTGGGCCTGCACCATGCTTGTGCATCTTTTTCCCAACTGGAGCAGACTTACGAGATCTTGCAGCTTTTGCACTCTTCCTTTTTGTGTGCTCAGTGCTGTACTTCTCAACCATTGTTGCCCAGTGAGCGTCTGACATGTAAGAAGGTCGCCTGTTATCTCTCCTGTTCTGGCTGATGCGGCCACGGACGGTAACCTGAACTTCCACTTCAAGTAGATTTCATCATGGAATTGGTCATCCCAGTAGTAGTGTTGCTACAAAAGAACATAAGACAGAGTTAAACATTATAGCTTCCTAATAGTTGAGAAAGGGAAAAGGAAAGGGAAACAAGCACTTACAATGAACGCATGCCACCACTGATCCTTCTTCTCAGGTGGAACGAAGTTCCAGCTTGCCCACGACCCCCAGTAGTTTCCCTGCCATGTTGCTCGGATAAAAACATGGACTTCAGGATCAATACCAAACCTGAGACAAGACAATGGCAAACATCAAACAAAAATCAAATATTAAACTCTACACTTAATCTACTAATACACGGTTCAACTAATACCACAACACAATATTTTGTGTTATGTATTTAAATAGAACAGAACTACTTTAAACTTACTTTAACAGAACATAACTACTTAACAGAACTAGTATTAAACTTACCACAATGCTCCATTGATCTTGTCAGGGTGGAGGTGTGGCTGGTTACGTCTGGATGGCGCACGTAGCAGAGCATCTTCTCTTCTCCTGACATAAGGGGCAGGAGCCACAGGCACTGCACTTGAAGACCCGACAGATGCGTGAAGTACAGCTCCAGGAGGTACAGATCCAGGATGTACAACTCAAGGAGGAGCAAAAGATGGGGCCATGGCAGAAGGCTCCGATAAGGTCATTTGTGGACTCCCTTGCCGCATACCTGTAGACAGACAGAGAGTATTAAGAGGAATCAAAACTTGAAATGGAGACAAAACCGAAAAACAAAAACCGAAACTTGAAATCAAAACCCACACTTTTAGATGTAAACTCTAACTAAACATGCAAATCGAAACTCGAAAAAAAAAACCTAGATCGAAACCCTAAGAAGTCTAAATCGAAACCCAATGAACCCTAGATGGAAGAGGAATCGAGACAGAGACGAGGGGCTCACTAACCTGGGAGCTGTAATTCGGTAGGGCGAGGGCGACGACGGGATTCGTTGGGGATTCCGGTCGAAGGAGCCATCGTTGAGAGAGAGAGAGAGAGAGAGAGAGGAGTCTGTGAGAGAGTGTGAGAAAGAATGAGAGAGGCAGTGAAGGATTGAGAGAGAGAGGAGTCTGTGAGAGTGTCGTGAGAGAATGCGAGAAGCGGCGAAGGTTTGAGAGAGAGAGGGACACGACACTCTTAGGTTTAGAGGGGAAAATTTGGCTAAGTATAGAAATTGGGCTTTAGTTAAGAGGGAAAATTTTGGGTTTAGAGGGAAATGGGTTTTGGGTTTAGGAGGGAAACATTTTGGATTAATTATGTGGTGGGAAATGGGTTTAGGGTATAGATAGGGTTTAGGGTTTAGTTAGGTTTTAAAAGAATGTAATTTAAAAAAAAAAATCTTAAAACTATTAATTAGAATTTAAGAATGTAAGAAACTAAAAAACTTAAATATATTAACATTTAAAACTAAGAAATCTAGTTATTTTATATTTCTAAATTTTAAACTTCATAAATTATTAAGAATTTAAGAATTTAAACTATATATTACAAATTTAAAAATTTCATAACTTACAAGTTACTAATTGTTTAACTTATTTATATTACAAATTTTTTAAACTTCATAAACTACACATTACTAAGTGATTACTTATTTAAATTACAATTTTAAAAAACTTCATAAACGACAAACTTACCAAGAACTCGAATCAGATTCCGAATCCGAATCAGTACAAGCCTCGTCTAATTCATCTTCTGAAACGTATTCGTCATTAGGAGGAACAATTGGCGTGGATTCATAATCTGAATCATCTTCGACAACATACGTCTCAATGCGCAGCATCACGCTCTGTGCAACAACTTGGTTGTGTGTATCATCTTGTAATGCAACAAGAGCATCCTCGGAGGTTTCTCGAACCCCTCTAGGCATAACTTTTGTACACGCCCACCAATCATTGGCTGATGTATGTCGTACCCGCAGATAAGGAATAAAACTAACTTGATCACAATTACCAGATAAGATAAATGGATCATATTTCTCATACTGCCAACGCGGAGACACATCAACGATTCCTGATTTATGTTTTCGAATTCCCCGACCTTCAGTTGTATCAAACCATTTACATTTAAAAACCATGGCCTTCAGTCCAACAGAACCAAAATATTCAACCATTATTATCTCCTCGATCAAACCTTAATAGTCAGTATCTGTGGTTCCACGAACTTGGACGCCGTAATGTTGGGTTTTCTTATCTTGGTCATGGCTATGTGTGTGGAAGCAGTATCCACGTGAATGGTAAATCGGCCAAGATTTATACTTACGTTGCGGACCTTGTACAAAATCTAACATCCATATCGGAAACTCATATGTGTTACTCGCTTGCACAACCTGTCAATTAAATTTATATTTATAATTGATAAGTTTCTAATTCAAATTATAAATCAAATAATATCATAAACTCACATAGTTTTTTACCCATTCGGCAAAATGTTGGTCTTTCAGTACTTGTAGGTCATTACTAGACATATATGGGTTTCTCTCCATCATAAACTCCTCGAACATCCTGTTATTTTTTTAATGATATTATGATTTCAGGTATCCTGAAAAATAACAAAAAAATTAATTGAAGTACCTTTCGTAGGGTTCAAATGTATTACAATTGAGAATCAGAAAAGTCTGGAGGACGGTGTAGTCTTCATCGGTTAGCCATTTCTCTTCAGATTTTCCACTAACCCGACCTTCGTGATAAAACAAGTTAGGCACATCTGGATATTGATATGTAAACCGAACTTCTCCGGGAAGTGGAACCTCATGTACCACATGTGGAGTACCAAAGAAGTTTGCAGAAGTGGTAGATATTTCTTCATTCACATATTGTGCAACGATGGAACCTCCAATGTGTGCCTTATTTTTAACTTTCATTTTCAGATGGTACATGTATCGCTCGAAAGGATACATACATCTATATTGCACTGGACCACCTAAAGCAGCTTCGTCTGCTAAATGCACGGCCAAATGTTCCATAACATCAAAGAACGACGGTGGAAAAATCTTCTCCAAATTGCAAAGCTTCACCGCAATGTTTTCTTTCAAAATAGCAACATCTTCGTCAATTATAACATATATCAAACCAATTATTAAGATTATGTACCTGAAATGGCAATGTGAACACTTTTGGGAAGTAATTCCTTAAACGCAAATGGGAGAAGTCGATGCATAATGACGTGACAATCATGACTTTTCAGATTTGAAATCTTGCTATTCGTCTCGTCTATACACCTACTAAAATTTGAAGCGTACCCATCTGGAAATTTTATATCATTTTTCAACCATCGCAGAAATTCTTTTTTTTTCTTCCTTCGACAACCGGAAAATCGGGACAGGCATCGTTCCATCAGCCTTCATATGTAACTCAGACCTTCTGCACAAATCAGGTAGATCCGTCCTCGACTTTGCATTATCTTTTGTCTTCCTAGGAACATTAAGCACCGTGTTGATAAGATTATCAAAGAAATTTTTCTCAACGTGCATGAAGTCCAGGTTGTGGCGAAGAAGAAGGTTTTCCCAATACGGCAAATCCCAAAAGATACTTTTCTTCACCCAATTGTGGTCTTTGCTGTAGCCGTTTATGGTGCTCGCAGGTTTCTCATGTCCATTACCTCACAATCTACTGTTTTTTTTCACTCCTTCGATGTTGTTGATTCTTTCGCGGAGAATTTCTTCTCTCGTTAACCATGGTGGAGGATCATCAGTTATTGTCTTCCCCTTTCGAAAAGTTTGGACATTTCTTCTGTAAGGATGCTCCTTAGGCAGGAACATTCTATGGCAGTCAAACCAGCTATGCGTACTTCCATGTTGCAACCAAAAAGACTTTGTATCATCAAGACAATATGGACAAGCTAACCGGCCATGAGTCATCCATCCAAACATCATGCCGTAAGCGGGAGTCATTAATTGTCCACATTAGTGCGGCTCGCATCGCAAAATTTTGCTTCTTCGAGACATCATATGCTTCAACTCCATCGCTCCACAAACTTTTTAGTTCTTCAATTAACGGCTGCATATAAATATCAATGCTCTTCTTTGGATGTCTTGGCCCAGGAACTAGTACTGATAAAAAGAAATAGTCTCTTTTCATACACATACCGGGAGGTAGGTTATACGGGGTTACGATGACGGGCCAGACCGAGTGGGCTTCTCCGCTCATACCCACTGGATTAAATCCATCTGTTGCTAATCCTAGATAAACATTTCGACTTTCCTCCGCAAAATCAGGATATACCTTGTTAAAATGCTTCCATGCTGCAGCATCTGAAGGGTGGTGCATTTCTCCTTCTGGCGACTCATGTTCTGCGTGCCATCGCATTTGTGATGCAGTAGACTCTTGTTGGTACAAACGCTTCAGCCTCTCTGTATAGAACATTCTCTGTTTTGGACGCCTCTTCCCCTTTCCATGGTTCTTGTGATATCTATCTTTCCCACAAAACCGACACGCCAACAACCCGCTATCTTCTTTCCGAAATAACATGCAATTATCCTCACAAATATCGATCTTGACAACAGGGAGACCAAGCGACTTCGTCAGCTTCTTCATCTCATAATATGACTCAGGAGCTATATTTGGTTGTGGCAAAACATCTCTAAAAGTTTTTGATATCTCATCCATACATGACTCCGCCAAATTATGATCAGTTTTTACTTTCATTAAACGAGATGCCAAGTATAGTTGAGAAATACCTTCAACACATCCATCATATAGTGGTTGATTGGCGGCTTCAAAATCTTCAAACACTCTTTCTTCATATTGCTCTTCATTGGGTTCTTCCATCAAATTCTCCGGTATTTCAGTTGACCCAAAGTCTCCTCCAAGAATGTTCTCTTCATATGGGCCGTCTTCTGCATAACTTGCTTCATTTCCCATACCCATAAATTGACCTCCTGTCGATGATTCTCCAGCGTCATAGTAGCTTTCTCCATGGCTTGACCATACATAATAATTACTTTTGAAGCGAACTCGGTAAAGATGGCGAGATACGGTTCTTACATCACGTTGCTTTCGGTTTCCACATGTTACACAAGGATATAACATGGTTTTTCGTTCCAAAAAAGAATTTTTACTTGAGGAAAAGGCGATAAAAACTTCAACACCTTCGCTAAACTCTCTTGAAACATTATTAGTACTTGGATCAATGTGTCGATCCATCCACTCTCGATTTTGAAAATAATAAGACATTTAAATCTCATTTTTTTTCTTTTTTTTTCTTTTTTTTAGATAAATCGTCTGATCTCACGTTTGAATTGTGAATTGTTATGGTAGTTGGTTGCAATGTGAATGAACTCTCATGCGTTTTCTTATATAGGAAAAAATTGCCACGTTTCTACCACGAAAATGTCACGAAAATTGCTACGCTTTTTGCTAAGAAATGCCACTAAAATTGCTACGATTTTGCTACGTTTCTTTTCGTGGCAACCTATAAGAATCTCTCCTGCGCCCAGCCAGACGGATGTGATTACACTGAGAAAACATGCCACGAAATTTCCCACGATAGATTTTCGTGGCTTCAGGTTTTTGTATTTATCCCTGCCATATGTGCAGGATTTGATTGGTGTGATATTTTTTCGGTGGGCTTGCCATGGTTTGCTACGATAAGATTCGTGGCAATCAATTTTTTTGGTTTTTTCTGTCCGACTAATATATATTAATAATAAATCTCGATACCCACGATTAAAACGTAGCAAAACGTAGGAGTGTTTGCTACCAATTGCCGCGCTAAAGATACCCACGATTATTTAGTGGCAATTTCGTGGCTAGCCCTTGCCACGAATATATCCGTAACAATTTCGTATCAAGGATTGCTACGTATATTTACGATTTGCCACGTTTTTCTTTTTCGTAGCATTTCGTAGGTGGATCGTAGCTTTTACGTTTTTGCCACGAAATTCGCGTGGCATTTTCGCGGCTATGGCCCTGTTTTTTACTAGTGCTTTCATGTGTGATTTTTAAGATGGACCACCCTTAAAAAAATTTATTAAATGCTTTTTAATAAGACTAATAATATATATAATCTTTGAACTACTTTAATCATAATATCTTTTCATATCTTTTCATATAAAATTTAAAAAATCTGTTTAAAAATATTTTAACAAGATCTTAATTTTCAAAAATTATATGTAAATATTTTCACTAACTTCGTAATTAGCTTTGAAATATTATTATACATTAATATATTCAGTTATCGTTTATAAAACAAAACATAAATATTCAATCCTATTTTTTATCTATTATATAATCATAATCAATCATATTAAAAGAAAATTATCATGTTGATCTAAATATTTTTACAATATCTTAATTTTCAAAAAGTTTATGTAAATATTTTCACTAATTTTGTAATTAGCAATGAACTATTATTATGCATTAATATATATCTATTTTATTAAAATAGTCACAACTTATTTCATGAGTGATTTTTAAGTTGGACCACCCTTAAGAAATTTTATTAAATGTATTTTAATAAGACTAATAATATATAGAATCTTTGAACAACTTTAATCATAATATCTTTTGATATCTTTTCATTTAAATATATATATATATATATATATTAAAATTTAGAAAAAATCTGTTTAAAAATATTTTAACAAAATCTTAATTTTCAAAAATTATATGTAAATATTTTCACAAATTTTGTAATTAGTTTTGAAATATTATTATACATTAATATATTCAATTATCGTTTATAAAATAAAACATAAATATTCAATCCTATTTTTATCAATTATATAATCACAATCAATCATATGAAAAAAAATTATCATGTTGATCTAAATATTTTAACAATATCTTAATTTCAAAAAGTTTATGTAAATATTTTCGCTAATTTCATAATTAGCAATGAAATATTATTATTCATTAATATATATATCTGTTCTATTAAAATAGTCACAACTTCTTTCATGTGTGATTTTTTTAAGTTGGACCACCCTAAATAAATTTATTAAATGTATTTTAATAAGACTAATAATATATAGAATCTTTGAACAACTTTAATCATAATATCTTTTGATATATTTTCATTTAAAATATAAATATATGTTTAACAATACTTTAACTAGATCTTAATTTTCAAAAATTATATGTAAATATTTTCACTAACTTCGTAATTAGCTTTGAAATATTATTATACATTAATATATGAGCTTTTTACAAAATTGACACAAAATCAAAGTCAACCACAAAACTAACCTATATTACTTTTAGACATTTTCTTTGCCATATTCACCCCATAAGTTCAGATTATTCACGAAAATGCCATTAATTTTTTTTTTTTTTCGAAAATGACTTTTTTACTCTCTCAACATCATCATCTTCAAGTATTTACAAGATTGTCATTGTCATCAATACACCAACCACCATGAACAACCAATTTGAAGCTCTTAATGCACTTCAAATCGATTTACACTTCTTCTTTCTCAATTCTTATGAATTAAAAAACAAGATCTCTTTCACTTTCTCTCCATATTCATCAAAAAAAAAAACCCACAATTTTGATTCTAAATTTTTTTATGTTTCATAGAGCCATTGAAGCTTATGATTCTTGGTGGGTCACTTTTGTTTGAGATTCAGGGTGCTTGGAGAAGATTTATGTGTGCTAAACAAGTTATCTCACCGGTCTAAACTATGAAATCAGTTTTTTTTCCAGATCTGTTCGCACAGACGACTTCCGGGTAAGTCTTCTGGATGTAGACGACTTACATGGAAGTCTTTTGGTCAATGCAGAGGTTAGTTTTGCAATTGACTTTTAAATGTGTTTTTAGAGACGACTTACATGGAAGTCTTCCATCTTTGTTTGTTAAAAAAAAAAATTGAGACAACTTCCATGTAAGTCGTCTAGGGTAAACGGGTTAGTTTTGCATTTTACCGGATTGTGTTAGAAATTTGACGTTTCGTGGACGACTTACCCATAAGTCGTCCAGTAGAAAATTAAAAAAAAAATCAATATTTTGTTATATCTAGACGACTTCCATGTAAATTGTCTCAGGTTAGTATTGCAATTGAAAAATAAAACAAAAAATTTTATTTTTTTCTAGACGACTTACACGAAAGTCGTCCATGATTTTATTCCGAGATTCTTGTCAAACCTTGCTTATCTTGGACGACTTCCATGTAAGTCGTCTAGGTTAAAAATCAATTGCAAAACTAATCCAAATGGACGACTTCCTAGAAGTCTACCAGACGATCTGCGTCAATGTTTAATAAACTTTCATTTTCTTTAAAACTATAAAGACTTTTTAATATTTTTTGTTAATTCTTGTATATTAGTCGATATTTAAGCTCATGAATGAAATTCATTACTTAATTGGTTTTAATTATGAGTTTACCGACATTCATGTGTATTAGTGTTTCCAGAAGTCTTCTACGTTATTTTTTGTAAATTTTTTAAGTAACTTTAAGATATATTTATTTAATTTTCAAAAGTGTTAAGTAACTTCAACAATATCAAGTAACTTGGTTTAATGTGTTTTCTTAGATCATAAGATATATTTTTTTAACTTTCAAGAAATTTGAAATTTCAATTTTCACTTAAAATTTTGAGTTTCCTACTTAAATTTTAATTTTCCGCTTATATTTCAATTTCCCGCATTAAATTTAAGTCTTCCTAGAAGACTTCTAATGAAAGTGTTCTATCTTTGAACTTATGTAATGGTTTATCTTTTGTGAATTTGACTAAGTTTTCTTGAGAATTCTTCTCCCTTAGTTGTAATAAATTTGATTAATTTTTTGTGTTATTGTGTTTTGCTATTGAAGTTGTATCAATGACTTCAATTATGTCAAATAATTTTGGCAAGATAATATTGCGGAATATTAACATATTTACCAAATTTGTTTATTAATATCTCTTCAAATTTACAAAAAAAAAATCACAACTAAAGGAGTACACATGCAACTCACAAAACATACCACAAACAAAATTATTATAGATAATTCCTCTACAAAGACAATCTTGTACCCCACTTGATATGGAAAAAGACTCCGTCAGAAGACTTTTGAAGACTTCCCATAAGTTTTCCAAAGTCTACTCCAGATCTAAAAAACATTTATATCAAGCTCATATCTGAAAAATCTGCATATCAAAAAACGTTCAAATGACTTAAAAACAGAGAAAATAAGTGGAAGATTATATAGATATACTTTTATAGAACACACAACGTACATATCCAAGTGGAAGATGAGAACACTCAGATCTGTTATGAAAGGGAGACATGTGAGAAGACTCCGTCGGGAAGTCTTCTGGAAGACATATGGGAAGTCTTCCAAAGTCGGTTCCAAATCTGAAAAACATATATATCAAACCCAAATCTGCATATCAAAAACGTTCAAATGGCTTAAAAACAGAGAAAATGAGTGGAAGATTAGATAGATCTACCTTTATAGAACACACAAAAATACATATCTAAAATTAATAGATCTACCTTCAAACGAGTGGAAGATGAGAATCATGTGATGAAAAACCTGCAAAACAAGATAATCTAGTGAGAAAGACATGAGAGAAAAACAATAAATTGATATAAAGTTTGGTGTTTATAAGTTCAAAGAGATTATAGAGAGGTTCAAGAGTTTTAGAATGAGGAACATAACATTTTTATTGCAGCCATTTGAGAGGAGGAGAGAGAATGTGTAAATTTTTCTTTATATATGGAGACAAAAATTCCAATAAAGTAAAATATTTCCGATTCAAAAGACTTTCAAGTAAGTCTTGTAATAGAAGAATTCCTAGACGACTTACTTGTAAGTCGCCCAGAAGACTTTAATATTTTTAGCGGGAAACTAAAATATTTTTAGCGGGAGTTAGAAAACTTTCAAAGAGGCCTTCTAATCGCCAGACGACTTACATGTTAGTCGTCTAGTCCTAAACATAACCCCTAAACTAAATTAACTAACTAAACACTTCATAAAATCAAATTAAACTTAAAAATGGTTACTATACACATAAATAAACAAATATAAGTAAGATTTTAATTTTTCAAAAAAAACATTTAAGCTTTCCAAAATCGAACCCAAAGAATACATACAATACTACAAGATATGTTGTCAAACCCTAAGCAAAAAAATTTCATGATTAACTACTTTCACTCTTCTATGTTGAAAACTGTTCAATTTTATTATTCTTAATTTATATCATTTAAAACTGTTTATAATTACATGATTTTAATTTTTCACTTGTCAAAATATTTTTTAAAATTTTTAAAAATTGTTTTTAAGATCAACTATATCTCAGAAGACTCATAAGACTTTCTGGAGCTATATTCGTAAAAATGAGTTTTGTTTTTTGTTTGGTCACAAGGGGCTGACTATAATTTCACAACGCTTTTGGGTTACTTTTGCATTTGATTCAAGTTTGGGTATACTTTTGCAATCAAAGTCAAGTTTTGAGTCATATTTGGCAAATTTCCTATATTCAGTTATCATTTATAAAATGAAAAATAAATATTCTATCATATTTTTATGTATTATATAATCACAATCAATCATATTAAAAGAAAATTAACATGATGATCTAAACTTAAAACATCAACTCTAAACCCTAAATCATTAGATTTAAAGCCTAAATCATGAAACATCAACTCTAAACCCTCAACCCCGAAATATCAACTCTAAACCCTAAACCATGAAACATCAACTCTAAACCCTAAACCCCAAAATATCAACTCTAAACCCTAAACCCTAAACCCTAAACCTTCAAATCTAAACCCTAAAGCATCAACCCTAAACCCTAAACGTAAACCCTAAACCCTAAATCTAAACTTAAAACTTCAACTTTAAACCCTAAATCATCAACTCTAAACCCTAAACCATCAAAACACCAACTCTAAACTCTAAACCCTAAACCCTCATATCTAAACCCTAAAACACCAACTCTAAACCCTAAACATAAACCCTAAACCCTATATTTTTCTGAAATTCGAACCCTAAACCCTAAAACCCTAAACCTTCAAATCTAAACCCTAAAACATCAACTCTAGGGTTTTAGGGTTTAGGATTTAGGGTTTAGAGTTTAGGATTTAGAGTTGAAGATTTAGGGTTTAGGGTATAGAGTTGATGTTTTAGGGTTTAGGGTTAATTTTTTAGGGTTTAGGGATTAGAGTTTACATTTTAGGGTTTATTGTTGATAGTTTAGGGTTTAGGGTTTAGTGTTGAAGTTTAGGGTTTATGGTTTAGAGTTGATTTTTTAGGGTTTAGAGTTGAAGGTTTAGGGTTTATTTAGGGTTTAGAGTTGATATTTCGGGGTTTAGGGTTTAGAATTGATGTTTTAGGGTTTAGGGTTTGTATTTAAAAAAAAAATAGGGTTTGGAATTGATGGTTTAGGGTTTAGGATTCGTATTTCAAAAAAAGAATAGGGTTAGGATTGATTGTTTAGGGTTTAGAGTTGAGTTTTAGTGTTTAGGGTTTGAATTTTGAAATAGTATAATTCGAGAAAAAATTAATAAAATTATTTTTAATTTTTTTAGATTTTTATTTATTTAAATATTTATTTATTATATATATAAAGAACAAGGGCATAAGAGTCTTTTACTACTTAATGAATAAGGTATTTTTGAAAATGTCTATTTAGCGATGGTAAAAATGAAAAGTGGTTGCATAAAAGTGGTAAACATATAATTTCCCCTATTATTATGCCTTAATATATATTCAGTTATTGTTTATAAAATTAAAAATAGAAATTATATTTTACTTTTATCTATTTTATAATCGTAATAAATCATGTTAAAATTATTATATTGAACTAAATATGATAAATTTGTATATTTTATTTTCATAAATATAAAATATTTATGTTATAAATACATAACGGCTTAACATTAGCATAGTATATAGTACTTGTATAAAAATTAACATATCTTAAACTTTTGTATATACAATAATATATTATATAAAATTAATAAACGTAAAAAATATTACTAAAAGGAAATCCAGTTTTGAAAGAGGGTTAACATAGATTAAATACAAAATAATTTTTGCACATATTATTTTGTTTAAATGTAAAACAATAAGATAAATATATAATAAGAAACAACCAATATATGTGACGATTTTTAACAATTAGTTATTTACATCATGTAAACCATTACAAGAAAACGTCTCCATAACAACGAAGATTTACGACGAAAATATTTCCTCGTAAATTTACATGGTGTTTACAACGCAGTTTCGAGAAGACCAAATTTCGTCGTAAACTCCATGTAAATTTACGAGGAAATATTTTCGTCGTAAATCTTCGTTGTTATGGAGACGTTTTCTTGTA
>NC_027750.1:44655351-44680719 GCF_000695525.1 Brassica oleracea var. oleracea
ATCGAAAGATTTACGAGGGTTTTACAACGAAAGTATTTACGTGTGCTTTACATCGAAATCATTACGTGGGCTTTACCACGAAATCTTACGTGTCGTTTACGACGAATTCTTTCCATGCGCTTTACGAAGAATATATTTCGTCGTAAACATAACGAGTCGTTTATGACGAAACCTCCGTTACGACCGACGTTTAACAACGAAACGTCTTTCGAGGTTAATTCGTCGTAACACCTCGTTTACGACGAATTTACAACGAATACTGCCCTAGTATAAATATGTTTTCTTGTAGTGAACTATAAATTATTGTATTTGAAATAGTTATATAAAAATTTAAATATATAATTAAAATTAAAAAAATGTGCACCAATAATGATCTAAAATAAATATATATGTATATAAAACTGAAAATAACATATGTGCGGTTGCGTGTATTATGATATAGTTATTTTTATTATATTTGGTATAATTAATAAGAATGTAAAAGGTGTGAAATTTTTATAATGTGTTAAATTTTGTTGGATCCTTTGTTTAGTGGTTTCATGAGAAGAGATTCGTGCTCATACGATGCAATGGAAAACGAACTAAAAAAATTTCATGTGTTTATTTTTTTCCTTAGAATTGGAGAAGGAAGCCTAGTGCTCCAAGACATTCTCATAGTGACTCTGTAGCTAGGATAAGAAACTCAAGTTCGTTCGCCTGCTCATAACCCGATTCATACACTTTTATTTGAAAAACTTTTCCATATTCTCAAACTCTTCAGGAGATGCAGTTGATAATATTAGTAGCAAATTAAGATTGATTTACAGATTCATTTGACTTCACTATATGAAACTTCTTGTTACAGCAAACCAAAAAATGCAATAAAATTTACTTTTCACAACGTTATTTTAATACGTACATGAACTATTTCCATTGCCTTTATAAACACAACCACAAAAGTATTACAACTTTTGCAAAGATTCATGAAACAGATGAATCTTCATTTGCTAATGAATATGTTTAACATTGATGTAGCATTTCAAAAAATTTAGTTAGATGGAAATCAGTGTGAAAGACTTTACCTTCTACACCACATAATCAAGGTTACTTGGTGTCCATCAGTTATAGCTCTAGCACCATGGCAGAGAGATTCAGTCATCTGTTAAGTAAAGTAACTTCACTTCCATATCATTCCTAGGGTCATCTCCTACATGAACCGCATCCTCAGCTTTCACTCATAGCAATTCATAAGCTTTCAAGTAGTTGGTTGTAATTGGCTTATCAACGGAAAATCAATGTATACACACATACTCACTCCCTAAACGTTTCAAATCATCAACCAAATCATAAAAACAAAGGAGAAGACATTATGTTACTTCTTCTGAAACAGCCACAACATCAAATCAGTCTTCACATCCCAATGCTCGTAGGAGAGGTCATACTAGTGTGTTGAAGTTGGACATAATGAAAACTTTTTCACCCGCTTCTTTAATAACCTTGAACAATTTCTCTGCCTCCGGATCACATAGCTTCCACGTCTGGTAAAACGGATGGGATAAATATTAAGAGAAAGAAACAAACTTTAAAGTGTGCCTCAAGCGTATGAAAAAATTGTAGGAAAGATCAAATCTCTTATGCTATTCAAAGTATCGAGAATTCGAGCAACCTGTTGATGCGCACTCACAAAATATTGTTAGAAAGGTATCGTATCTTACACATATCTATAAAAAGTTAATTTTAAACCTGAAATTATTGGTACATAATTAGTCTAATCAAGCTACTCGCTGCACTAACACTAAACATTATGCAATGTGGAATTCAAACGAATGAAAAACCACAAAAGAACATTTCTCCTATCGGCGATTTTCTTGGAGTATAAGAAAGAAAGAATTACATTGTAGGTCAGTTTATGTAAGTTTAATTACACAATAGAACACTTTTGACTACTGGGGTAGTTTTACACACAATCCCACACATTTAACCATAGTAAAACTCCAAAGTACCCTTTCCATTTTTCTTCCTCTTTCATCTTTTCGTCTGTGTATGATGGCGTTTAGAAATTTTAAAATTTGAGAAAATCGTTCGAAGTCAATGGAAAATAACACCGGCGAATAAATAAATCAGTGAGGAGAAGCGACATCGTCTTTGGTTTTACCTCTTTCTCTCTGTTGACGGCAGAGGAATTGAGAAATAAGTGAGGAGAAGCTATAGCATCTTTGGTTTTGTCTCTTCCTCTCTGTTGACGGTGGACGAATCGAGAAATCAGTGAGGGCGTTGGGATCACGAAGCTGAATTGGGTGTATAGTGGATCGAAAGATGAGACCTATGGGAACTTGATGACGGTGGCGGTAGGTGGCGGAGATGACGGTGGGAGTAGCGACGAAAATGGAAATATTGGTAACTGAGGCGGAGGAGATAGAGGTGATTATGAAGAGGATAAAGTTTATAAAGCTGAGGAGAATGAATATGATACTAAAGTTCGACGAAGTTATGAAAGACGGAACATTCACAATCAGAGGTTATGTTGGAGGCGGCGAAGTTTGTGCTTTTCAGAAACAGAGATGTTCTTATAGTAACTTCATGTATCGATAGGTTGTAGCATTTTTTTGGGTTACTAGTTTACAAGTTTTATGTTAAGAACTACGTTCGGTTACGAGGAACATCCTTATGGATGGATTCTACACATAATTAGCTCACAACACTTTTGCTCGGTTTCTATAAGTCAAGACCATCTATAAGCTATGAGTTAACTCAGTGAGTCTGTTTCATGTTTCTTGTTGCAGTTTTGGCTATTTAATGAGTTTTTTCATCGCCATTATGTGGCCAAAAGATCAATGAGCCACACTATCACATTTTTGCCAATCAAGAACTCCCAAAGGTCTGTCCTGTCTTCCTGTAAATTCTTTGTTATTTATCAATATTTACTATGATGAGTTTTCTAATATACAATAATGTTTCTTTATGTATATAGTGGAAAACCAAAACTTTTCGTTTACAAAATTTTTGCATATTTTCTTGCGTCTGATGAAACTATGATTCTTTTACTAGAATCCATCTCAAGGTTCTAACTGGTTCTTTGTATCTCCAAGTATAGAGATGAACCGCTGTTCTTCTTTGTTGCTGGAGGATATGTTGTAACTGTGTGAGTGAAGGGAGATACAAAAAAACTTAAAATCATGGTTGAGAGAGAGTCCACACAGTCTGAAAATGAGTTTATATATATATATATATATATATATATGTTTTTGGTTATGTCAAATTTGTAGAAATGAATCTCGTGTAGAGGTGTACACATGGATAGTTTTTAGGAGGTGTACACTTGGATTATATTTATGTGTACGTTTGTTGTAATATGTTGTACATGTGGATAACATTATCATGTAAATTCAATAACGAAGGATATGTGTCCATGTTGAAAGTTCTTTGTTGTACATATGAAGCCAATTTTGAATGCAAGCAATATAAGTGGCACAATGAAGTGAGAATGTTGTAAATTGATGTATATATAGATTGTAATCTGGTGTACATGTGGACAACATTACATCAATGTACATGTTGGCTAAAAGTTCCTTGTTGTTCATATGAAACCAATTTTGAACGCAAGCAATATCAGTAACAGAAAATATAAGGCACATAATGCATATGTTGAAAGTACTGATATAAGTATGTTGTCCAGTCTACAATCCCCACACATAAAACAAGTTCATCATAAAATAAAGACGTTGAGAACAAAGCCACATGTTACTTATTAGATTTAAGAGGTTCGACAGTTAACTAGAAATTTACAACCCGGTCATTCAGCTCCAAAACCACTTCATAATCACAAAACTCACTATTAGTACATCTCAGTTCGGATATACAACCAAATCTTTATACATAGTGCAAAGAGTTTGACCAATTTGCCCATTGATTAAGAAAAACTTAAGAATGAGAAAGAAAAGATAGTGACAGTCTTACCTGCTACGAAAGGCTGCGGAAACAACATAAATAATCATATTAGCTTTGTCTCCACTAGAAACACTAGTTCCTCTAAAATAATGGCCTAGCCCAAGAAGGAAACAAGACATAGTATAAGACGCACACTCTAAGATTAGAAAGTGCAAGGTTATGTTGGCGTTGGGATGAGAAACCATGGTTCCGTCAGAGTTTGTTTTGATCTCCTCTGAAGATCAAATGGCAGAGATGAGCTGGTCCATCGAATATCTCATATGCTCACAGATCCGTGGAGACACTGACGATTGAAGAGATTATGGTTCTCTTTTCAGCGAAATTAATGGGGTTTGAGCAAAGGTATGAGGCGGATTGAGAGGAACTACTGAAATCATGCCCGAAATTTGACAATGGCTTGGTCGGAACAGTTCGTCGGTGGAAAAAAATATTGTCGTCATTGTTTTAGGAGTTTCTTGTTTAAACAAAGCAAAAAATAAATCATTATTTTCTTTCATTAAAAGGAGGATAGTGTTGTCTTTCCAACCCCATAAACTACCTCAGTAGCAAAAAGTGTCTCACACTGTAATAAAAAGTCAAAAACTGACTTTAAGTGTAAATCACTCTATAAGAAACACATACGATGGTACCTGAAATGAGATCCTCCTCATGATTACTGATAAGCTCTTATGTATTTAGCAAGTGTCTCAGCCTCCGAGAACTTAACTATGCACTTCTTTCCAATGTTCTTGTGTATCTACATAATCAAAATCACTAACACAACTCAATTTGCCCATACAACGTCCATTTTCAAGCAAAAAAAAATCACTTGGTAACGAACATAAACTACACCATGATTCACATTAAAAAGCGCATCATTAATTCGGAATTAACAAAAAGAATCAGTTTCAAAAAGCGCAAACCCGGAGCAGCTGTTCTTCTTCTTCTTCTTCTTCATTGATTGTTAAATCAGAGATGTCCACTTCTGTGGTCTCTCTGCTTACTGCGGAGTTCAACCATTAAGATGTATATTCCGAGTCTGTGCTTTTCAAATCATTGATCATTGATATCACTCAAATTACCTAAGGAGTGAATTACTCTCTCAAATAAGAGGTTCAGATGTAGTACTTAGGGATCGAATCCACAGAGATTCTAGGATTACACAACAGATTTATAGTCATCGAAATAAAGCTAGATTAATAGGTTTTAAGCAGTAAATGAAGTGGTGAACAAGGTAGTTGTTCGATTGGTTTGATTTGAGGTTGTTAACAGTTGGAAAAATAGCTAGATTCAGGTATGATAAGTAAGCAAGTTATTTGGGTTATTAGGGGTTTATAGATATTAATTGTTCTCGAACTCAAACTTGGATAAACTCAATTGGATTATCTATATCTAGATCTCGGATTTCAACTTTCGTATATCAATCACGAGAAAGTATCGATCGATGATTCTTAAAGAATATCGATCGATACACCTTTCAAAATATCGATCGACACAACGATTGTCGTGTCGATCGATACTTCTTCTAGAAAGCTTTACGAGCGGGTTTTATTAGTGTTTTCTAACTTACTAGACCAAATATTGTGTGTATCTAGTCAGTTAGATCATACTAGTTTAGTTTCAGGTATTGGGCCAAGCTATTGCTTGTCTCAATTAATCCTAGGATCTAAGTTAAAGGGTGACCAATCCTAAACTTAGCATTAAAAGCAACCAGATGAAGAACTACATTTTAAACACCCCAACAATATTAATATTAGCAATACATAAATCAACCTTATGAGAAACCTAAATCTAACAGTAAGACTACTCAGACATATTCATAAGAAACATAGTTATGATGGTCTGAATAATACTTAAATAAATGAATAACAAGAGAAACAATAAAAAGAGTATGAAAGCAAGGGAGTTCAAGATCTTTTCTGTTATGAAGTTCAGATCTCTCTTCAATCCTAAGCTCTGTCTCCAATGGTAGAAGAGTTGCTTCTTTCCAAACTAGGTCTAAAAGGTCTCTAGGCAGGTCTGCCTCTAAAATGATACAAACCCCTAATAATATAGCCTAACAGACGGTCAGGGACTTAAGATGTAATAATTGGAACTTTTGTGAAACTTGCAATCCTCTAATTTGTCATTAACTCGCGGGTGGCTTCGCTGTTGAACGATGGTAAGAACCTTTCGTCGATCAATTATTATAGGCAATCCCCGGTCGATATTCTGGCTCAATAATTGACTCCTTCTCTGTTTCTAGCAAAGCTCTCAAAAAGTCTCCAAATCGCCCCAAATACACCATTTTCCTCAAGTAAGTACCTGAATCTGTAATTACTCTAAAAAGGGTCCAAATGCATATAAAAGACTCTAAAATCATATATAAATCATGGTTAGAAAATGGGTAAAATTCATGACCTATCAACTCCCTCAGACTTACCCTTTTGCTTGTTCTCGCAAAATAAGAGCAGTCTCTCTAAGAGAGGTTTGCAAAAAAGCAGGGTGATATATGGTGTTTTTGACATCATTGTGTATATGCTTTCTAACTTGTTTTCTTTGTTTTATCGAGTTAGTCTAGTCTTTTTAGAGTCATTTCAGGTCTGGAGAAGATTGAAAAGGTTTGTAGAAGATTGAAGAGCTAAAGGAAGAGGCATGAAGAAAGGAGCAAGAATTGGAGATTTCTCCCGAAGAACAATCCGCGGAGCAGTCTGACGGTCGATCCTACCAGGAACAGCCAGACGATTGTTCTCGATAATTATGGAAGTTTCCATATCCTCCAAAGATTTGCCCTAGTTGCCGATTCTCGACTTTGAAGTCTAGGGGCTCCTCCATAGAAAAGCGGCCCCTATCTATTTTATTTGAGGACGCTAATTTTTGCAAGAGACCTAGACCTTATTCTTGGATATTGTTATTGTAAGGGAGACGGCTCCTCTTCTTGACAGAGAAGATCATCCTGAATCCCATTGTTTTACCTTTGATTTACATGCAGTATTATTCAGTTATCATGTCTTGTTCGTCTTGTGTTATGGCTGAGTAGTCGGCTAGCTTGTCTAGGGTTCTAGGGTGTTAATCGCGAGGCTAAACATAAATAAGCAACTCTTTTTTTTTTCTTCGTTCATTCTAGTTCTTAATGCTAGTCCTAACCTGATCACTTACTGCTAGATGTTAGGCTCAATCACTCACTAACCGTGTAGTAGTTTACCTGATATCGAATGAATGAGCTGAGCATCTCTAGTCAGCGAAAGTAGATACTAGAGTGTTCAGTGAACCCATCGGACTTGATCTCTATAGCTTGCGATCGACCCTTGATCCAAACGACAGTTTAGGCGTCAAGGTCGAACCACAAAGGGAACAGCGCCACGACAGTGGGTTGTTCTACTAAGAGTGATCCGTGTTCTAGATCATGTCTCAACGAGCTTGAATAAATGTTTGGCTAAGTTTAAACACCCGATGAGAAACCCTAGATCGGCTTATCTTTAATATCGAATCTAAACCTTTTAAAATCTTTTACTTTACTTGCAAGTCACTACTTAATTCAAAACCCCATTTTTAGTTTTAGCTAAGTTGAAAGCTCATAAGAATAAAGTGTAGACTGGTCCTCTGGAATGAATCTAAATTACTGCAATTATCACTGTTAACTTAACAGTAGAAAATGTTTAGTTTTAGTGTATCACAGGGAATCTCCTAGTTTTTTTAAACTTAGAATCATCACTTCTATAATGTTCCTAACCGCATCAATGAAATCCTAACTTTTAGAAGCACCTCATACAATATCTTAGTATAGCAACCAAATTCATCTAGCAAAAAACTCAACAAATCCTGTCTGACCCTCTCCTTTGCTAACCTCATTTCTTGCATAAATAAAAGTGTAGGTTTACCTTGGGAGTATCGATCACATGATGCAAGGATGCTCAAACAAGTATATGGACCTGCAGGTAAAAAGAAGTTCATATCCTCTCTCTCTACTTATTTCTTTCTCAGTCAAAGTCTCTCTCAGTCAAAGTCTGTTATTGCAAGATCATTGACCAAGATTGGACAGGCTTCCATGAATCAAGCTTTAATGGTTTCAGCCACAAAATCCTTTTCACTTCTTTTTGACCTATATCATAGGATTCTTTGTGAATCAAGCCTTAATGGTTGTAGCCACCAAGTCATGTTCTAATCTTTTACCTATAGAATTCTTATGAATCAAGCCTTAATGGTTGTAGCCACCAAGTCCTGTTCGAATTCGTTTCCTAAATTATCATCTAATATATAAATAAATATATATATATATATATATATATATATATATATTTTAAATTTCGAAATAGAGAGAGAGGGTGACATATCTACACAAGGCTTTACCTTCCAAACTTGTTTGAAGTATCTGGTCCCATGTATACCAAGCCCCAAGACAAGCAGTTGAGTCAGGTTAGGTTGGAGGTCAGCTTGGATTCCTTCAAACATTCTCAGCAAGTGTTGTCATAGTTGACGGGTTGATCCACTTTAGTATCTCTAGTACTTTCTGCAGTCAATAAGTCTAAGAGTGGCGCTATAGAGTGGTTAGATAACAAGTAAAAATTTAAAGAAGTTCATTTCCCCTTCTTGACTCGATAAAACTCTTTTTTTTATTTAGAAAGCATTTTAATAAGAATCAAATAACAAACTAGTATCAGTAAATACCTCCACCAGACTTAAATTTCACTGTCCTCAGTGATATTCAGTCTAAGATTGGTTAGAGAATAAATCATAAACACTTAGTTAGATGTTAGACAAGAGAAAATATTTCCGTACCCTTCTGTCTCGAGCGTCAATCAACATAAGCACCTCTTTGTCGATCGATGACGCAGAGACAGATAATTTCAATGCCTTCTGCAACGTGTTGAAGGGCCTAACTCATCAAAATATGAGTATTAGTCAGCGAGGTTAGCTTTGTTAGACAATCCAAACACATGCAAGATCAGCAATAGATAAACTCAATTCGTAACATAATAGAATAAATCCGAAAAGAGATCCTAATAGTATGAGAGCAAAATAAAACATAAGTAGAAAGGGATAGAAATATGAGGACTAATCCTCATCAGTAGTCTCGTCGGTGGTCTCCTCGGAGTCGTCCCTACGCTGGCGTGATGGTCCTGCGGCTGATGGTGAGCTGGCTCTGACACCCGCCCTGCTCTAACATCGGCATCTCGATATTGTAGCCCATAGGGCAGTAAGATCATCAACTACGACACGCTGGAAATCTCCCTCAGGTCGCGTAGACATGTCTGGCATAGGCGGGAATGGTGGGAGTGCTGGCTCTGGCTGCTCCGAATGAGGTCCTGCAGCTCGCTGTACGGTGTAGCGGCGTGGCATGGTAGCTGGGTCACGGAGGAGGTGCGTATCAGGGTGAAACTAGATGCTGGCAAGGCCCTCTAAGAAGACTGTGACTGAACGCCTGGGTAGCTCTATCAAGTGTGTGCCATCCGCATCCCTGAAACTCCAGTACCGACTATACTTGAGCCAATGTGCGCTCGTGAGGTGTGTTGTATCCATGTAGACGCGCTGGTCAACAAGTGCAGCCTCATCCAACGGTATCCTGCAGTGCATGAAGATCGGTGTAAGCAGACCCCCAACCGTCTCCTTCTTTGCTCCCGCTGTCTGGAACGGCTTCATCTTGAGCTTGATGAGGTGCTCAGCAAAAAGGGCTCTGAGGTTGGGCCACATGTCGTCGTCTGGCTCCGCTATATCTTCCATGTGAACAAGACTCCTCACCGCATAGTAGACCAATGAGAGCTCATGCACCCAAACCTTGTTCGGTTCCATCTTGCACAACAGAGTGTTGGCAAGGACCTTGATGAAGTAGCACAGAGTCGGGTGGCGGATGTCCGTGTGAGTGGCTGAGCCTGAGTCGAAGTGGCCATAAGCTATATGCTCCTAGAACTGCGATCTCCCCACAAAACTGGGAACAGAGGCGCGCTGAAGCCACGAGTTCTGAAACCCGTAGATGGTGCAGAGAGTCATGAGAGAGACTCTGTACCGGATGCCGCGGATGAAGAAAGTCAAGGTACCCTTGTTTTCCCTCTTCACCCTCTCGTTGGCGTAGTAGATATGTACCGTGGCCATGAACTGACAGACCCACTCCGGGTAGAGGCTGTGTGGGTTAGTGACCATATTACCCATTCCCAGCTCCACAAACATGTCCTCGAGGTCCTCTCTGATGCCTAGCCGTCTAATCACATCCGGGTCCATGAATCGCGTCGGTTCAATGGAAACCTTTAGCCACTCATTGTAGAACAAGCGGTCATAGTCGTCCCACTCGTCCCTGATCTCACGATTTATGCATTTTGTGCTTCTGACCGCAGTACGAGGGTCATCAAAGTGTGCAAAGAGTGGGATGGGGTCTGCTTCCCGCTCTCTTGGCCAAGGGTCTCGGTCAAGGACTGGTGGTGGAGGGGGAGCTGCGCTGGTGCTGCCGGTGTCGAATCTCCTTTCATTCAACTGCAACCAAAGTTCACAAAAGAAAGCACGAAATCAGCGAATCGTGATGGTTCAGTGGTCGATATCGATTGACAGTTTTGTGTCGATATCGATCAACATATCAGTGTTAAAAACAATCGATGGAAATGTAGTATCATCGATCGATATTTCCATCGCGAAAACCTGCAAAAACCCATTCAATGCAATTCCGTTTGCATAGCACAAAATCATCAAAATCGTTTCGTAATCCCTATTCTATCGTTCCATCAACACAAATCGATCTATACACACCCTAAAATCCCGGTTCTAGTTCATCTTCTATCTCAACCTTGACATGCATGAAAATTTAGAAAATTTCGAGTTCATACCATGTTGATTCGCTGATTAACTGATTTAAACGGATAGGGAGTTGAAAATCGAGTACATTGGGCTTAAGAATCGTCGAATTTGGCCGAGAAACGAGAGAGGAAGCGAGGGGTGGCTGTTTTGAAGGGGTTTTTGGGTTTGGTTAATTGTCGACTTAATGTAGACTTAAGAAGGCCCGTGTTTTGCATTTTCTGTTGATCGATGAAGAGATATCTTCGTCGATCGACAGCCGCTACGTTTTATAAAAATAATTATTATAATATTATTTTTTATTATATATATATATATATATATATCATTTTTTGGTGTTTTTATTTTAATTTCTAAAAATTCTAAAACTAAAAATAGGTTACCTCCCATTCAGCGCTTATTTTAAGTCTTGAGCTTGACTTAAGACCCGATCTGTCTAATGATCAGGAAGGCCTAAATGTAAAGGCCTTCTATTTGGTGGTTTAGCCCAATAATGTTTCACTCGTTGTCCATTCACTGTAAATTCTTCTCCTTTATCATTTATAAGTGTAATGGCCCCATACGGTTTGACATCCACAACAGTGAAAGGACCTGACCAACGAGATCGGAGTTTTCTAGGAAACAGCGTAAGCCGAGAGTTATATAACAACACTTTATCATTTGGTTCGAATTGTCTGGAGATGATCTTTTATCATGATATACTTTCGTCTTCTCTTTATATATCTTCGAGCTCTCATAGGCTAAGTGTCAGATTTTATCCAGCTCGTTAAGCTGCATGAGTCTCCTTTCGGAAGCTGGTTTAATATAAATTTAATAATTTTATAGCCCATGCTGCCTTGTGTTCTAGCTCAACTGGTAAGTGACAAGATTTTCCATAGAGCAGGTAAAATGGGGTTGTTCCTAGTGGAGTTTTGAATGCAGTCCGGTAAGCCCAAAGTGCATTGTCCAATTTTCTAGACCAATCTTTCCTAGAGGTTCCTACAGTCTTTTCTAAGATTTCTTTGATCTGTTGATTTGAGACTTCTACTTGTCCACTTGTTTGCGGATGGTAAGATGTAGCAACTCTATGGTGCACTCCGTTCTTCAGGAGTAATCTGTCAAAAACTTTTTGATAAAATGGGAGCCACCGTCACTTATGACTACTCGAGGAACTCCAAATCTTGGAAAAATAATGCCCTTGAAAAGCTTGATAACTACAGAAGCGTCATTTGTGGGGGAAGCAACTGCTTCGACCCATTTGGATACATAATCAACAACAACTAGGATATACTTGTTCTTGTACGAGGAAGGGAAAGGACCCATGAAGTCTATCCCCCAGCAATCAAAGACTTCTACTTCTAAAATAGATTTATGTTCCATTTCATGTCTTTTGCTGATTTTTCCTCTTCGTTGGCATTTGTCGCATTGTGCTATGAATGCATGAGCATCGCAAAACATGGTTGGCCACCAGAATCCTGCTTGAATAATTTTTGATACCGTTTTAAAGGTTACAAAATGTCCAGCGTAGTCGGATCAATGGCATTGGAATAAAATGCCCGGAATTTCAGTTTTGGCAACACAACGTCTATATATCCCGTCAGAGCAATGTTTGTAGATGTATGGTTCATCCCAGTGGTATCTTCTAACTTTTTTCTTGTATAACCCTTTAGCTCTTCAGGTTCTACGTCAGAAGCTAGATAGTTTACTATATCAGCGTACCAAGGTCTATCCCTTAAACTTCTTTCGACTGCGTGCACCTCCCGACTTAAACTTTTTTCGACTGCGTGCACCCCCCCGACTTAAGCTTCTATCTCCGCGAGAATCGTGTTCAAGATGCAAGATGTTGCAGGCGACACTGACTTTTATATCAATAGTGACGGTTATGGGGAAAGTGTCTTGTTCTTGATCATCAGAAGTATCGATGGACATAGAATCGCTGGTGTCGATCGATGGCTCCTCAGATGTAAGACATATGTTACCGACGAATGATGAATCCGCTTTGTAAACATTCTCTGTCGGTAAGAAATCGTCAATAGGGACATCATCCTCTACTCGAATTCTGGAAAAGTGATCTGCAACTCCATTCCCTACTCCTCGTTTGTCCTTAATCTCTATGTCAAATTCCTGGAGTAGCAGGATCCACCGCAAGAGTCTTGGTTTTGCGTCTTTCTTCTGCATCAAATACTTTATTGCAGCATGGTCGGTATGATAAGTAAGCAACTTACTTGGGTTATTAGGGGTTTATAGATATTAATTATTCTCGAACTCAAACTTGGGTAAAATCAATTGGATTATCTATATCTAGATCTCGGATTTCAACTTTCGTATATCAATCACGAGAAAGTCTCGATCGATGATTCTTAAAGAATATCAATCGATACACCTTTCAAAATATCGATCGACACAATGATTGTCGCGTTGATCGATGCTTCTTCTAGAAAGCTTTACGAGCAGGTTTGATTAGTGTTCTCTAACTTACTAGACCAACTTTCGTATGTATCTAGTCAGTTTGATCATACTAGTTTAGTTTCAGGTATTGGGCCAAGCTATTGTTTGTCTCAATTAATCCTAGGATATAAGTTAAAGGGTGATCATTCCTAAACTTGGCATTAAGAGCAACTAGATGAAGAACTATATTTTAAACACCCTAACAACTATTCATGTTAGCAATACATAAATCAACCTTATGAGAAACCTAAATCTAACAGTAAGACTACTCATGCATATTCATAAGAAACATAGTTATAATATTCTGAATAATACTTAAATAAATAGAGTATGAAAGCAAGGGAGTTCAAGATCTTCTCTGTTATGAAGTTCAGATCTCTTTCTCCAATCCTAAGCTCTCTCTCCAATGGTAGAAGGGTTGCTTCTCTCCAAACTAGGTATAAAAGGTGAGTAGGCAAGTCTGCCTAAAATGATACAAAACCCTAATAATATAGCCTAACAGGCGGCCAGAGACTTAAGATGTAATAATTGGAACTTTTTTGAAACTTGCAATCTTCTAATTTGTCATTAACTCGCGGGTGGTTTCGGTGTCGATCGATGGAAAGAACCTTCCGTCCATCGATTATTATAGGTAATCGTCGGTCGATATTCTGACGTTTCCAGCAAAGCTGTCAAAGAGACTCCAAATCGCCCCAAATACACCATTTTCCTCAAGTAAGTACCTGAACCCCTGTAATTACTCTAAAAAGGGTCCAAATGCATAGAAAAGACACTAAAAATATATATAAATCATGGTTGAAAATGGGTAAAATCCATGACCTATCAATCATATTGGATCCAAGCTTTCCACCTAGAACATGGCTTTCTATTTTGTTCATCGAGCCAGAAGATTATAAAAAATGGGAATGGAAGATAAATCAATAATATTGTCATTTTTGAAGACATTATTAATGGCTGAAGTTAGTGGCGGAGTTATGTGGATGTGGAAACACAGATTTACACCACTCGTCGATTCATTATTCGTAACTGACCAAGAAGTTGGAGGAAGAAGTGGGAACGGCGAAGGGAGAGAGAGAGAGAACAGTGACAACAATGAAGGAGTATTTATTGTTAGGTTAAACGAATGTGTCATTAAAGAAAACCATAGACCCAATAAACATAACGCAGAGAAAACAATTTTGGGATGTTTTTTTAGGAATGCATGTGTTCTCATTTGGAGATAGGAATGGTGGCATGGTGCGCCGAGAAGTGACAAAAGTCAACTTTATTGTAATAGATTATTATTCACCACCTCATGTATAATACTAATTTAACACTATTGAATTATTTAAAATAAATTTATATTTTATTATGAATTATAATTTTTCTTTTTCTATATTTTAAGATCCATCTTGATATACATTTTCTAAACATTAACACATACATAAAATATATGAACAATAAACTGTGCGGAAATGTGTAATCTGTGGTGTTGTCAGTGAGTATGAGATGGGATCAATATGGCTTTGGGACGGTAGAGTTGTGTGGAGAAAATGTGGTCGGCATCGTGGTGGATGTGGATGTTGTCCCGAGTAACCACGTCAACAAGGATTGATCCACGAGCATATGTTTTGGTGTTTGTGGATGTTGGACAGAGATATGATGTATGTGGATGGTAGAAAAACCATGACCACATATCACTTACATCATCAACATAAGCATTACTAAAAACAAATAAACCAATCCTCACAATCATAGTTTGAATCTGAGTCAACTAACCATCTTTCAAGCCACATCTTTTTATCTATGTGGCCACTCCACAAAAGCTTGTTCAGCCACAAAACACAAGGTACGAGAAGTATGTGGTTGTGGTTACCTTGAATGTGGTTGTATGCAATAGTTAGTGGTTGAGGTAGTGGTGGTTGTCAGGGTTCAGAGTAGTGTTATGGATATGTGAGGAGTGGTTAGAAAAATTGTGGATTGAGTTATTTGAAATTAAACTTTGAAGAGCATCATTTGTTTTGCAGAGGTAAGCCCGGGAGAAATGTGGAAGGATGGAATGTGAGCAGTGAGTATGTGGAGTTAGATCCATTGGAGTTGCCATCTCAATAGTCGAATTGAAGAGAGAGACATAGACCACCGAAAAATATGAGAGTTTAGAGATTTATGAAGAAGAGAGAGTATACGAGAGAAAATAAATAATCAAAATCTCAAAGGATACTTAATATTTTTATTTTTGTTTTTTTAAGTCTAGTTACACTTTTTAAGGACAAGATTGTCTTTTCTATATGAAAAGTATGCCTCTTGCAAAAACTATGTTAACATGTAATCATAATATTGGAAAGCATGTCTAAGCTTAATTTTTTTTTTCCACAATTTGCGGGAAACCGACCGTAGCCTACTCGAAGTTTTTCAATTTATATTTGGCGTATGTGGTGTTGACATGAAGCAATAAGAGCTGAGTATATTGAGAGAAGGCATTAAGAAGCAAGAGGATCATCAGTGTGATCTGATTAAGCAAAGAATCACCTTACCTTGCAATGCAAGCCTGTCCGTATAATCTACCCTAGCTTGGAGTGCAAGATATGCAAAGGGAACTGATTAAATAAAGAGATGGCAAGAAGAATACCTTTGGTCGCCAATGGAAAGTGGAGAGACATTGGGAAGCAATGTCACGGGTCTTGTTAAGGATTCAAAGTCTCTCCCATCCGTTAGGACCTGTCATTATCAGCCTGAGCAATCTGTGCATACCAGTCTAAGAGTAGATTAGTTTATTAGTTCTATGGGATTCTTTGTTTATTATTTCCCTAGATGTTATGTCTCCTTTGTCTCTCTTTATATACTCATGTATCATGTACCAAATTAAGTAAGGAAATATACTTCCTCATTACTCTCTCTCTCATGTTTTCGAAATTACCTCTCTCTCTCTCTCGGATTCTTTGAAAACCCTAGCTATCCCTTCTCTTTGTTCTTGATAAATCACACAAACTATTCTTATAATCCATACATTTTATCACGGTATCAGAGCAACAAAGCTCTTGAAACCCTTATTACTTCCGTAAAATCAAATACTCTGTTTCTGTTCTTGCTGTTCTTCATCTCCTTACCTTGTTCTTGGAAACCTTGTCCCTGTTACATTCTGAAAGATGGAGAACAACAGCAACAACAACAACCAACGCCTCAACATACATGTCACCCTTAAAGGAATTAACTATCTCCTATGGGCCAGGATGGTGAAGATTGCCCTTGGAGGAAAGGGTTTATGGAGCCATGTATCAACAGAGACAGCTCCAAAACTAACTACTCAAGGAGAAGATGGAAAGGAGATGGTGGTAGCTGATGAAGACAAGTGGGGACAAGAAGATCTCCTAGTGCTTACAGCACTCCTTAGCTCTCTTGAACCAGCTATTATGGAGTCCTATTCATACTGTGAGACTACCAAGCAGCTGTGGGATACACTCTACAAAGTGTATGGAAATGTCTCCAACCTTACTAGAGTTTTTGAAGTGAAAAGAGCCATCAATGCTCTCAGCCAAGGAGATGGGGAGTTTCAACCTCACTTTGGTAAATTCAGGTCCCTTTGGGCAGAGCTGGAGCTACTAAGGCCTCACACAACCGATCCTACTACCCTTTTAACCAGGCGTGAAGAGGACAAAGTGTTTGGATTGCTGCTCACTCTCAACTCATCTTATGGAAGCCTGATTAAGCATATCCTAAGGGCTGATAAGTTACCTGATCTGGATGAAGTATGTGCTCAGATCCAGAAGGAAGAGGGATCTGTGGGCTTGTTTGGAAGCAAAGGAGACCTAAGTATGGCGCATCAAGCAGAAGAAGCAATGGCAAACAAGGCTGCCTACAAACAGGATGAGAGGAAAGCATTGACCCGTGATCACTGCAAGAAGAAGGGCCATATGAAGGACAAGTGCTGGAGATACTCCATCCCCATCTGAAGCCAAACAAGTTTAGAGAGCCCCGTCCTCAGTACCAGGATGCCAGAGCCAACTTCTCGGCTGAAAGGGCAAAACCAACAACCTTGGGAACAAGCAACCTTGGCGTGGGAAGCACTATGGCGTCTACATCAGGATATGCTACACCAAGGGCCAACCTGGATGAGACTATCAAGAAGTCTGACTTGAATGCTCTCATCAAAGACCTGAAAGAATCTGGTATATCTAAGAACATTGTTATCTCTCTCAATGCTTCACACACTGCTGATAGTTCTATAAGTTGTTTTAAATCAGCTAAGCCTTTAGTTATAGACTCTGGTGCTTCCCATCACATGATAAGTGACTTAAAACTGATTAAAAACATAGAACCAGCCTTAGGAAATGTGATGATAGAAAATGGAGATAAAATTCCAATAAAAGGAATAGGTGATCTTTAGATTATTTGATAAAGAATCTAAAGCTTTTTACATGCCCACATTTGCTTCAAACTTGTTATCTGTTAAGAAAGTCACTAATGATCTCAATTGTCAAGTTACATTCAGGCCTAACAGTGTATACTTTCAGGATATTGAATCTAGTAGGTTGCTTGGTAAAGGTGTTACCAAGGGAGACTTGTACTTGCTTGAGGACACAAGATCAGCGACTGACTTATCTCATGCTTTTAATTCTGTTTCTGAATTCCCTAAAGAGGTAATATGGCATGCTAGATTAGGACATCCTCATTCTCATGCTTTGAACATCCTGTTGCCTAGTATTTCTTTTAAAAATGACTGTGACGCTTGTATCTTAGGCAAACATTGTAGAAGTGTGTTTCCTACATCAAAGACCATCTATGAGCATTGCTTTGATTTAATCGATTTTGATGTGTGGGCTGCTCCATGTGCATCTAGAGAACAGCATAAGTACTTTGTGACATTTATATATGAAAAATCTAAATACACATGGATCACATTACTACAATCTAAAGATAGGGTGCTAGAAGCTTTTAAAAACTTTCAAAATTATATCACTAACCATTTCAATATGAAGATTAAAATTCTTAGATCAGATAATGGTGGTGAATATACTAGCACAGCCTTCAAACAACATCTAGCCTCACATGGGATCATTCAACAAACAAGTTTCCCTTACACCCCCCAACAAAATGGTGTAGCTGAGAGAAAGAATAGACACTTAATGGAAGTAGCCAGAAGCATGATGTTCCATGCTAATGTGCCTAAGAATTTTTGGGAAGATGCTGTGGTCACTGCCACCTATCTCATCAACCGCACGCCCACCAGAGTCCTTCTTGATGCCACTCCTTATGAGGTACTAAATAAAACTAGACCATCTATAGATCACTTGCGTGTGTTTGGGTGTGTGTGTTTTGTTTTGATTCCAGGAGAGCTAAGAAACAAGCTAGAAGCTAGAAGCACAAAAGCAATGTTTATTGGTTATTCTACACATCAGAAAGGGTATAAGTGCTATGTATCAGACACAAGAAGAGTCCTAGTGTCCAGCGATGTTAAGTTCATGGAGTCTACAGGCTACTATGATGAGAAGAGTTGGGGAGACCTCAAAGATCTATCTCAATCTGCCTCAGACAGAGCTAGCAACTTGAGAGTTATTATGGAGAAACTTGGGATCAGTTTACAAAGAGAACTAGACAAAGGCAGGGAAACTTCTACTCAAGCTGGTGAAGAACGTGTGCCAGACAGTGGAGTATCCCATCCTGATCATGAGGGGGGCAATGGAAATCAACCTACGCAAACTCAGCCTGAAGAAAACTCAGTAGGATCTCATGATCAAGATGAGATAGGATTACAAGAAACTGAGATTCAAGAGGATGAGCCGAGGGACAATGATGAACCTGACCAGATACAGCCCTTGAGGAGGAGTACAAGAACCAGGAGACCAGCCTCAGATTGGAGTAAAACAAGAGTTTATTTCAATGCTCAAGCTGTGGCACATCCAGTAAGCGCAGTATGCTCTCTTGCTCAATATCCAGAAGAGCATCAATTCTTCATCAGTGAGCTAGACCAGGAGTACATCCCAAAGACATATGAAGAAGTTATGCTAAATGAAGAATGGAGAGCATCAGTTGGGGATGAAATGGGAGCTATGATCAAGAATGATACATGGTTTGAGACTGAACTTCCCAAAGGCAAGAAGGCAGTAACTAGTCGCCTCCTATACACAATAAAGTATGGAGCCAATGGAAAACAGAGAGGAAAAAGACCAGACTGGTAGCAAGAGGGTACACACAAGTGTATGGTGAAGATTATCTAGACACATTTTCACCAGTGGCCAAGCTACATACAATAAGGATTCTCATGTCTCTTGCTGTCAACTTAGAGTGGGATCTATGGCAGATGGATGTAAAGAATGTCTTTCTACAAGGAGAGATAGAAGATGAAGTGTATATGCGTCCTCCTCCTGGTCTTGAAGACATGGTTAAACCTGGAAATGTGCTCAGACTGAAGAAGGCAATCTATGGTTTGAAGCAATCACCAAGGGTCTGGTATCACAAGCTGAGCACAACCCTCAATGGGAGAGGCTTTGTAAAATCACAAGCAGATCATTCTCTCTTCACTCTAACCAGCAAGCAAGGTATTGTAGTGATCTTGGTATATGTGGATGATATAATCATCACTGGTAGCAACAAGGAAGGTATTCTCTCAACCAAAGCTTTCCTTAAATCTTCTTTTGATATTAAGGACTTGGGAGAGTTAAAGTACTTCTTAGGGATTAAAATATGCCGCTCTGAAGAGGGGCTCTTCTTGTCTCAAAGGAAGTACACACTTGACATTTTAAATGAAGCAGGAAACCTTGGAAACAGACAGGCCAAGACACCATTGGAGGAAGGCTACAAGGTGTTGCGAGAGGGGGAGATTGATGCTACTCCCTTTGAAGATGTCAAGAAGTATAGAAGGATGGTTGGGAAGCTCATCTATCTAACCATAACTCAGATGTGTGCTTTGCAGTGAACCAGGTGAGCCAACATATGCAAGCTCCTAAAGTTCATCACTGGAACATGGTGGAGGATCTTGAGATACTTACACTACAAGAAATATGTACATTGTTAGCGCGGGTTTTATGCTATATTAGATATTTAATAGCGAATTCATAAATGATATGTATACGGCAGCCATCATAGGTACCCACCCCTTCTACGATAGCGTTTTTTCGTGACACTACGAAATGTGCATATACGATAGCAATATGTGGTGGATATTATTAACGATGATATGGCACGAGTTATTTTTGTTACAAATTGATTACGATACATATTTCGTGCCATGCTAGGGACTTCTACGATAGCAATAACATATTTGATAATTGCAGCTGATATGTGCTATTACTAATATTTTTAATAGCTTCGAATTTATTATAGTAGTTTATTTTGTATTAAATTTAAAATGCTATGATTTGCGATTATAATTGTTTTCTTTAGATATTGTTATTTTATCTGAATGCTATGATTTGGTTGTTTTGATAATCTAATTTCTACATAAAAACGCCATAAGACTGCAAATCCATTCATAAAATATGTAGCTAATACATAAGTCATTACACCAGTTTCAAAACACAAAGCATAGTCATAAGAGATAATATAATACATCAAGTTGATTAGCCTAGCTTAAACTAGCTAAGTCTGGACCTAAGTTCTTCATTCCCCCTTGCAAACTGCAACAAGAAAAACTCTCATCAGTTAAGAACATACATATGCAGGTTTAACCACAAAGCACAACACTTACAGCTTAAAAGAAGGCCAATTTATCAATCGGCCATGCGATAGATGAACCATGTGCATCTTTCAAACTCTCTATTTCATCAGATTTCCTCCAAACTTGTGCATCATCTACGATCACTGCATCCACCCAAACTCTAGCCGCTTTCGGACCCAAGCGTACAAAGTGGACCATTTGATCTTGGTCTGTCGAATGCACACGACCTTCAGCTACCACTTGTTTCCTCCCACCAATGTCCATCAGTTTGCACTTCTGATTCGGTTTTATAGAATCAGATCCTTGAACAAGCTGAGAAGATTTAAAACGCAGAGATTAATATATAACTTGATCATTGATAAAACAGGAAGCCAAAGGTGTTACCTTATTTGTTGCTCCTGGCTTTGCAGTTTTTTTCTCATTTTTTCCAGTGGGAGACTTAGAAGCTAAAGATGCTACTTTTATACCAGTCTCTCTTGTGTTTCCTACTGAAGAAGCAGTGTTTGGAGTAGGAGACTGTTGTCTAGTTGCTTCTGGTGGGTTCTCAAAGACAACTTTGCTAGCAGGCCATGATATAAAAGAGTGTAGGCAGTCGTCAAGGTATGCCAGATCCATCGTTGGCCTCCACAAATATGTCCCTGATTCAAGTACCACATCTAAGAAGATTTTTACCGCTTTTGGTCCGAGAGGAATACCATTAACCAATGCTTTTGCTTCTTGTGTCTGCCAACGGCCTTCAGCAACAATTACAGCATCATCAGACAAATCCCGTAGTGTGCATTTGTTGAGAGAGTTTGCTTTCGATCCCTGTCAAACACATTCGGAAAACAATCTCATCAAAAGCAAAATCATAACCTTAATTACTATGACAATGAGTAAGAAATACCATTACCAGTGGTGCAATGTCTTCTGGTTCAAGCCCTACACCTAGCTCAACACATTTGTTCTTAGGCCATGCAATGACATGGCCAACAGCTTCCTTCATTGTGCACATGTTACTCGCAGGTCTCCATAGGAATGATTCAGGTTCAGTGGCAGCATCAACCAAGACTTTGGCATCCAAAGGGCCTAAACGACTTTCATTCACTATGTCATCGGGGTTGGAAGAAAGGATACGACGCTCACCAACATTCCCATCTTAATCAGCCCAATCAATAAGAAGACACTTCTTCAGGGATTTCTTGTTCACATTCTGTTAAATGGTCAGGTTTAAAATGTTAAATTGTAAAAGAAACCGACCAGAAAGACAACATAAAACTTATTGACTTACTCTTGCAGCCGAGTTTTCACCAACTTCAATGTCTTCTCTCTGAAACATAAACCCAACATAATGCTTATTGTTATGTTATACACTCTTATGCTCAAGACACTAACGGATTAGTGTCTTACCTGGTTTTTCACTCTCGCAAGTTCAGCCTGTAACTCATTAACCCTTTCCTGAAGATGAATTTGCTTCTCTTGCATTTCAGAAATTGACTTGTGCTTCACTTTGAAGCAAGCTAATTTCGTCTTACTCATATTTCTGCCCATTGCTCTCATACGACCAGGATTATCAGGGCCTAACAGTTGGACCAATGTATCTTCATCTTCATTTTTACCAGTTGATTGATTCGCACCACCATTAACAAGCTCTGCTGCTTTTTGTTGTATATTCAAAAACAAAGCAGAAACATTAGATGTCGCGATATAAATAGGAGTAGCCGATGATGTATTAAACTCACAATCTTCTCAGCGGCATTTGTGTTAATAGGAGTTTCATCCTTTCTGGTACGTGACTTAACCCAGACTTTAAGCCGTGACACTTCAGATGGATCTTCAGAACTATTTTTCTGAGTAAAAATTATATGTCAAAACCCATAATATACATGAAGGAAACAACAAGAAGATAGTATGCTTACCATCTCTTCTGCTAGTCTAACCATTTCCTTTCGGCTACAAGTGTGAGGAATCTGTTTGCGTCTTCTCTCTTTGTAGCTATCACTCAGAACCTAGCATTTCATTGTTAAAATGTAAGCGCACTTGTAATAAACATCTTATTCAATTTGAAATGTATACCTTGAATTCTTGGCTAGTTTTCAGCTTCACAAATTTTCGCCACTCAGTTGGAGGAACATTCTTAGGTCTGAGAAGATTTCTTTGTTGGTTATTCTCTGCTTCATTAATTTGGGTAACTAGGCGTGACTTGGATGATCTCCATAAGGTTCCCATCTGCTTAAGAACTGCAACCCTTTGATAGTCCTCATCAACTTCAAACCTTGCCTGCACTCACATTCCAAGCAAATCAATAATCAGTAACTTGGTTAATTACAAAAACAGAGTTGTTGTCATTGAATATGAAACTGTCACCTGGACTGATTTCCAGAGGACTGTCTTCACTTCTTCAGTAAGCTTTTTCCAATTTTCTAGAGTTACAGGCACGTGTTCTCTTACCAACGGACCCAAATATGAAGACAACTTGACTGAACCAGGGCCATAAGCTTCTCCCATAAAAGTGAAATCCACATGAACTCTGGTATTTGGATCTTTGGTTAGATCTCTCATCATTGTTGGTCCACGCTTTCTCTTACGGGAGGTTGCAACTTTAGGCTCCTGCGTTTCTTCGACCTCACCTTCAGCCTCGTTGTCTTTACGATGCTCTGGTTCTGCCATCTGAATTGTTTCGTGCACATCATGCTCTTCTTCCTCCACTTCACGCTCTTGTTCCTGTACATCATTTTCTTGTTCCGCCACTTCATGATCTTGTTCCTGTCCTGGTTCATCGGTTTGAAATGTAACAACGAACTCAATGTCATCATCTATTTCTTTTTGTTTCTTATTTGCTGGTTTCCTCCCCCGTTTGTTCTTCTTTGGACGTCTCATCTCAATTTACTTGACACATTATTAAAAAGACAACGTCAACACCATACAAAAGAGAACACTAAAACACAGAGACAACAACACAGACATCACCAGACAAATACAAGCAGAAAATTTTGACCAAGCAAACAACAACACAAACAAGCAATGATATTAGTCAATAAGGATACATTTCACACATATATCCCTTCGCAATCAGTTCTCGCATTCTCAGCTTCATCCATGTCGACATCCATATCAAAATTTGATGGCAATGGCCCAATGTCTGCATTTCCCTCTCGAATATCTTGCTTACTGTATCTTCTAGAAGGACCTCTCATGACAATATACCAATTTGATGACTCATCTTCCCTAGAGTAAAATACTTGCTTTGCTTGAGATGCTAGTATGTACGGGTCACTTGCAAAGGATGCTTGACTTTGATTCATGTTGACAAGTGTAAAACCATCTTCAATCTTCACTCCATTACCCTTTACTGCCCATTGACACCGGAACAGAGGAACATAGAAGACATTATAGTCCATCAAGATGATGTATGTGACTCTGCCATAGTAAGATACTAAATCGACGACCTGAGATGTATCTTTGGCACTCGATCTACAAACTGATGTAGCCTCATAATAAACCCCACTATTCTGACTTTTCCTATCAACTGATATTATGTGAAACCTCTATCCATTAACTATGAATCCTGTGTACAACCTTGCAGAACAACGAGGCCCATAAGCTATCCACTTAAGTGTTTCTTCATGTTCGGTTGAATCAAGTGGCACCTGATAAAGTAATAACAAGTCATACACCAAAGCAGTAGGCAGACCAAAACCAAGGGAAATTTAAAAAAATACAAATACATGTTCTTTAAGCCACGATGCAAAATGTTTAGTATGCATACTCCATAACGTTGATGCATCTCGAAAACATCTTTCATCTGTGTCTTGTAAATACTAAAGATGCACACTTGTAATAGATTGAAAACCGAAATGAGTATATCAAATAGTTGATTATACATATACCTAAACAATGAAAAGTAATTAAGATACTTACTCTACATATGGTTCGACGATAGCCATATTTTGGATGATAGCTAGATGTGCAACTCTCTTTTCCATTTATGTGAGAGTAAAGGTAGTGCCACTGGATATCGGACGACCCTCTAAGATAGAATTGTTTTCATACTCCATGTTTCTATCTACTTTCTCTTGGAGATTTGTTGTCTTCTTCAGGAACTCACTGCAAAACCGGATACATTCCTCGGCTAGATAGGACTCAGCAATGCATCCCTCGGGCCTTGCAGGATTTCTCACAAAGTCTTTGAGAACTTTCATGTACCTGAATAAAACATCAATGTAAATAGGTAAGTAAAAGAGGGCTTCAAAATTTTAAAAATTCATATATAACATACCTTTCAAAAGGGTACATCCATCTAAAGTGGACTGGTCCACCAAGCCGAGCTTCTCTTCCTAGATGCACAGTCAAATAGAGCATGATATCAAACAAACTTGGAGGAAAAAACTTTCAAACAAGCACAGAGTCTCAGCAATCTCAGCTTCCATAACCAGAAGCTTCTCCCAGTCAATGACTCTCTGACACAGCAGATTGAAGAAAGCGCATAACCTAAATATTGCAAGCCTCGGTCCTTTAGGTAGCAACCCTTTAAGTGCAATCGGCAGAAGTTGTTGCATGAGGACGTGGTAGTCATGTGATTTCAGACCACTGACTTTACAGTCATCTAATGAAACACCTCTTGATATGTTAGAACAATATCCATCTGGCCCTTTGAAGTCAAA
>NC_027750.1:44682053-44691974 GCF_000695525.1 Brassica oleracea var. oleracea
ATTTTCTTCTGGTAACATCTCCGGCAATGTCTCAAGCAGATCATTGAAGCTCTTGTCAGGCCACCCATTCCGAGTCTTCAATCTAAATAATGAAACAATTGCAGACAACTTGCTATGGCTTGCACAACTCGGATACAATGGGGTTTCAGCATCAGCTAGCTTTGCCAAGAACTCATCTTCCCTCTTGTCGTCTCCCTCTGCCGTGTTAGATATATCCCCAGTATCAGCTAACTCTTCATCAAAACACTCAGCAGCTCTGTACAACCCAAAGATCTCATCCTTCCAGTCGCTTACTCTGCTTTCACCTTTAACCTCTGAGTTCAGCTCTCCATGTAGATACCAATCTGACCGCATCTTATAACCCTCTTCCATTCCCCTGGTAACAAGATGATCAAGTACCACACTGCCTGAGTGACGATCAATGTTACGGCAGTCAATGCACGGACATACAATCATATCAATCCCTCCCATAGCTGAAGCCACATCCCGTACAAACTTTGCAGCCCCTCTCTCATAACCAGGATCAACTCTTCGAAGCACAATCAAAAGGAAAAAACCAAAAAAAGTTAAGTCTCTAAACACCAAAGGAACCATAAGATATACGCTTAAGTTCATTACCTGCTTAGATGTACCCATGCTTTGTCCATCATTGTGTGTTCGACCCATACATTGAAAGCTTTAGTAACATAAAGAACTTGTCAAGTTGTTCATAGACAAAATCAATTTACAGTCAATCGCTATTTCAATCCTAGAAAAAATCAAAGAGTGTAAGACACATAGAAGAATGTAAATCAACATACCAAACAAATAAGCAATCAACATTTTAACATAGCATTGGAAATTCAGAGTTTCGAAATCGAAAGGGATAAAACTACAATTCTAGGGTTATTTTGTTCAGAATCGAACTCGAAATCAAAGGAACATAGAAATCAAAGCAAGAAAACAACTCTTCGATTTGAGCTCAACATCGAAAGAGATGTCGAGATATGGACCTCCGATACCTTCGAGGTGTTTAATCAAAGAGCTGTGGCGGATTAGAGAAGCGACGGAGATGGCTTTTGGAGATGTAGATCGGTTTCGAGATGGAGAATGGAGTGGCTTTTTCTTAGGGTTCCATAGAGAAAGAGGGACAAATGAGAGAGATGAGAGGGAAACCCGAGCAGAGAGAGGGAAAAGTGATTAGATTAGGGATTTTTACTAAGGGTTTGGCGGAAAAGCTAATTTTGGTCTCCCGCTTAGTTTAACTCTATCATAGCATTTAGAAAATGCTATTTTATATTAAAAACAAATTAGAGTCATCAACCACAGCAGTTCGGTGAAACGTGCTATAACAATGTACTATGAATAGTAACTTTTTTGTAGTGTTAAGAGAGGCTCCTGGCCAAGGTATACGGATGAGTTGCAACAAGAGTACTGAAGTTATTGGGTATTGTGATGCTGATTGGGCTGGAGATAGGGTTGATAGGAGATCAACCACAGGCTATTGCACCTTTATTGGAGGAAACCTAGTCACATGGAAGAGCAAGAAGCAGAAGGTGGTCTCTTGTTCAAGTGCTGAGGCAGAATACCGATCTATGAGGAAGCTTACTAGTGAACTCATATGGATCAAGGGACTGCTAAAGGACTTGGGTATAGAGATCTCCACGCCAATGACTATGCATTGTGACAATCAGGCAGCAATACACATTGCATCAAACTCAGTGTTCCATGAGAGGACTAAGCATATAGAGGTGGACTGTCACAAGGTGAGACAAGCAGTGGAGCAGCAAGTAATTCTTCCATGCTACACAAGAAGTAAAGATCAACTAGCTGACATATTCACCAAGGCAGCCAGTAGCAAGGTTTATGAGTTCATCCATCCTAAACTTGGACTCATAGACCTCTCTTGTCACTGATCCTCTCAACCATGGAGTGTTCTACTCTTTTTCCTTGGCTTGGGTTTTCTCCCATGTGGTTTTTCGCAAGCTAAAGGTTTTAATGAGGGAATGCTTCATGGTTTCCAAGCTTGGCCAGTTCCCATGGTCAAGCTTGAGGGGGAGTGTTGACATGAAGCAATAAGAGCTGAGTATATTGAGAGAAGGCATTAAGGAGCAAGAGGATCATCAGTGTGATCTGATTACGCAAAGAATCACCTTACCTTGCAATGCAAGCCTGTCCGTACAATCTACCCTAGCTTGGAGTGCAAGATATGCAAAGGGAACTGATTAAATAAAGAGATGGCAAGAAGAATACCTTTGGTCGCCAATGGAAAGTGGAGAGACATTGGGAAGCAATGTCACGGGTCTTGTTAAGGATTCAAAGTCTCTCTCATCCGTTAGGACCTGTCATTATCAGCCTGAGCAATCTGTGCATACCAGTCCACGAATAGATTAGTTTATTAGTTCTATGGGATTCTTTGTTTATTATTTCCCTAAATGTTATGTCTCCTTTGTCTCTCTTTATATACTCATGTATCATGTACCAAATTAAGTAAGGAAATATACTTCCTCATTACTCTCTCTCATGTTTTCGAAATTACCTCTCTCTCTTTCATCTCTCTTCTCTCTCGGATTTTTAGAAAACCCTAGCTATCCCTTCTCTTTGTTCTTGATAAATCACACAAACTATTCTCATAATCCATACATTTTATCATGTGGCTGTACAAAAACAATCCATATTTTTATAAAATTTAAATAACATAGACAATCAATATTTCTTGTGCAAAAAAATTGTTATGATATTAAGACCATAAGGAACCCCTTAGTGTAGTGGTAAGTGTCCATTTTTTAACCCATAGGTCATAGGTTCAGCCCTCAAAATAACTAATCTTTTGTTTACTTAAGTTGATGAAAGATTATGATTCCCAAAACCCGCTTTCATTAATTTTTTTCACTTTCTCATCAAGAGTAGTGGTGTTTTGGTTGAACTTGAAATAGATTTGAAACTCAAAATTTTGAGAAATTTTTTTTTTCTCATATTATTCTTGAAATCCATTAATTTATACAAGATTTGTAAGCTTTGGTTGCAATAACCAAAAAATGAAGGTTATGTGAAGAAAATTTATTATGGCTCCATTTGAAAGTTGCAGAAATCGCTGGTAACCTTAAAAACGATGAGTTAATTACAAAATTACCACTCATTAAAAAGATATAAAATAACTAATCTGAGCTACACGTTACCTGAACCCGCATTCGGTAAGCTGAAAATAAACCTCATACGACCAGACCGTGTTTTGACCGAAAAGTCGCAGGTTCAACCCTTAAAATGACTAATCTTTTATTTATTTTCGTTAATGAAATATTACGATTGCCCACATCTTATTCTTCACTAAATCTGTTGTCATTATTTTTTTCACTTTCTCATCAAGAGGAGTGGCGTTTTGGCTGAAACAGATTTAAAACTCAATTCTTTTGAGAAAACTTTTTTTTTGCTCGTTATAAAATATGAGGTTATAGATATTTAAAGAATATTTAAACTATAAAATTTTAAGTTTTGTATTTAGTTTGGAGTATATAAATTATAGGAATTAGATTTTATTCAAAATTTAAAATTTAATATTTATGGTATAGAGTTTAAAGTATGTGGTTTAGGATTTAAGGTATATAGTTTAGGTTTTAAATTTAAGATTAGAATGAAGTTTATAGAAAATTAAGAAATACCAAATGTTGTATGCAAGAAAGCCATAATAAAAGTTACAAACCTTGTCTCATCATTATCATCATTTGCGCTCACAACCAAATAATACCTAAAAACATTAACTATATTACTTTGCATATGTAAGCTAATTAATTTCTAGTGTTATAAAATTAAACATATTTAATGATATGATATCTTGGATAAACCAGATTAACATCGCCACAGGTCTTACAATTGTACTTCGGTTGAGTTCCATCATCGTCTGAAAACTCACTATTTTCCTGAACTTTAAGATTACAGGTTTTGCAGCCCAATAATACCATTATTTGGAAGTATGGATCCCTTTTACAGTAACACAACAAACCGCTTTTCCAAACTACATGTAATAGAACACTTGGTTGATAAGGTTATATATTGAAAAATCAGAAATAGGTGCTTACAGATGTTAAGTAACTTCAAGATATGTTAAGTAACTTGTATTTTCAAGAGTGTTAAGTAACTTATTTTTATGTTCGTTATGTTGATCTTGTCTCAATTGTTATATTATTATAGCCTCCCCATTAATTTTCACAACTATAACAAAATATTTACATGAAGGCAAAATTTTATGATTACAAAAAACTTGAGTGAATGGAATAAGCATTAAACAAAGATTTTTTTAATAATTAGAGATAAAGTGGATTTATTATTTGCAATATTAGATAAAAACTAACGTATGTGTCGGTACGGAGTCACCGTCAGCTCTGGTCTAGCATAGGTGTATTTATTATTTACAATATTACAAGAAATTGAATGAACTATCATAAATGAGAAGTCATCATAAAAGTCTGCACGAGAGATCTGCTTGTGAGTCTTCTAAAATCCGACTCAGTTTTGAAAAATCTGCATATCCAAAAACGTTGAAAACAGAAAAAAAATTCAAAAATAAAATTTTCTCCTTAAATATTAAATAAAACAGTCACATTAGGTTAGATCTATAACTTTTTAGAATCTAACATATAAAACACACAAAAATACATATCCAAACTTTATAGATCTACCTTTTAAAATAGTGGAAGATGAGAACTATGTAATGAAAACCCTAAAAAAAATAAGATAAATTAGTGAGAAAGACATGAGACAAAAATACATATCCAAGATTTATAGATCTACTTTTTAAAAGAGTGGAAGATGAGAACTATGTAATGAAAAACATAAAAATGTAAGATAATTTGTGAGAAAGACATGAAATAAAATTGAGAAATTTAAATAAAGTTTTTGTGTTTCAAGTTCAAAGAGATTAAAGAGAGGTTGGAGAATTCTAGAGTGAGAATCTTTACATTAAGTTAAATATTTTTTGTTCATAAGAATTTCTGAGAATCTTTCGAAGACATAAAATGCATTACAAAATTCCCCAAGAAGCCTTCCAAGAAGTCTTTCGAGAAGTCTTCTGAGAGGTCTGCACGAGAAGTCTGCCCGTGAAGGCTGCTCGTGCAGTCTTCTGAAAAGTCTTTCGAAGTTCGACCTCAGATTTGAAAAACTTGGATATCCAAAAACGTTCAAATGGTTTTAAAACAGAGAAACTCCAAAATAAATTATTTTATGCCTAAATAATAAATAAAACAGTCACATTAGGTTGAATATATAACTTTTAGAATCTAAAATATAATACACACAAAAATACATATTCAAAATTTATAGATCTACTTTTAAAGGAGTGAAAGATGAGAACCATGTAATGAAAAACCTGCAAAAACAAGATAAATTAGTGGGAAAAACATGAGATAACAAATGAGAAATTGATATAAAGTTTGGTGTTTTCAAGTTCAAAGAGATTAGAGAGAGGCTGAAGAGTTTTACATTAAGAAACATTGCACTTTTGTTGCAGCCATTAGAAAATAATAGAGAGAATGTATAAAAAACAAAAATTATAATTAATTTTGGTTCAGAAGACTTCTTGGAATCTTCTAGCATAAAATGCATTAGAAGACTTCCAAAAAAGTTCTCTAAACCCTATTTTTACTCTTCGTCCGAGAAGTCTTCTAATACATTATATGTTAGACGACTTCCAAGAAGTCTTCTAAACCATAAAATCAAATAACTAACTAAATACCAACAAACGCTTAATTAAACATATAATCAACTTAAAAGTGTTTAATATATACAAAACTAAACACATATATGTTCAAATGAATTTTCTTTTAAAAAAAATTAAGATTCTAAAATCTAACCCTAAAATACAAACAATACTACAACATATGTTACAAAACCCTAAACCAAAAACATTCATGACTTACAACATATATTCACTCATCTATGTTGAAAAGAATTCAATTTTAATAAATCTAATTTACTTCATTTAGAAATGTTTATAATTACTTTCAGGGGGCTGTATTCGTAAAAGTGCAACAGATTTTTTTATATGCAATTTTACTAGCCTCTTAGATTAATTTTTATTTTATTGAATTTGGAGAATAATTTTGTATTTTAATTCAAGTTATAGGTCATATTTCGCAATTTTCTCAATATTTATAGCCACAACAAATATATCTACAACTTTAATTCTATAACAAAATATATAAATTACAGTTTATTCCAATCAACACCAATATTATTTAATTTACGAATACCCTCATCATTTCTTTTTCAAATCAATCTGACCATGGTGTGTAAGAAAGGTTTAGAAAATCACTTCAAAAATAATATTTACGGATAGTCAGTTTTTCTTTTTAGTTATTACTACTTTGAACTATAAGCTACATAATCACTAGCTAAATTACAAATATGTTAATATATATATATGTGTAAATTTGAAGTATATATATATATATAATTTTGTAAGTATATATATGAATCTACTCTATTAAAATAGAGTCATTAGAAAAATCTACTATACAAATGTCTATTTGGACCAGTTCATTAGTATCTAACAAATTAAATTATTAAATAGATATATTTATACATATATATGAATGCAAGCCATATTTATGGATAGTCCCTATATTCTTGCCTTAGAAAGATTTTGTAACAATAAAATGAAGAAATAACTTTACTACGATTTATGTGTATTAAATAGGTGTAATATATCTATTCAAAATCAACTATAGCGATATATATATAGATAATCATTACTACACACTTACGTCATATAATAATTTTCTACCAAAAACACTCGATTAGTTACAAAAATAAATTTTTTGCTAACTTCAACTCCAATTTTTTTTATGTTATGGACTATTAACTATTTTAATTTACACACCCATTGTTAATACTAATAATCATTTGTTTGTTGTTTTGTATTTGAGCTTATTTTTCTTAAAATTCTGTCTCTAAATTTAAACATTATTCAAAAAAAATTCATTATCATTTATTTTGGCATTCAGATAGAAAAAAATATTTATCTTAATTTTAGTATATTAATAAATTTTTAAAAACTAAATTTTGTTACACATTTATAAAGAACTTTATGAAGTAATAAAATTTATTAAACATATGTAATTAAAAAATACAATATTCAAACTATAAAATGAATAAGGTTAAAAGAAATTATAACAAAATATATTCTCCCTACAATTTAAATATCATACTATATAATAATTTTTAATAATAACGATGTTTCTTTTCACAACCAACACTCAACAATTTTACTTTACACGATATACTAGCATGTAGTTGATTAAAATGATTTGTTTTTATGTGAAAATTATGAAGTGTTGCTTATTACGAATTGTGAATACAAAAAAATATTAAATCATGAGTTAAAGAACTCCGGCTAAGAGACCGGGGATAATCATGTCCTAAGCAAGACATTAGACACACGGCACCTTTTTTTATTCCATCCACCTACAAAATGATTTATACATCGACCAAGAACCCAAACTATAAAGCAAAAGGCAACATTCAATAAATTGAAAATAACTAAATGAGTGACGTATTTAGCGGCCGTTTTTAACATCGTTGCCCTTGTTGGTCCTGATAAACTCGATACAGTCGGCCACGGCTTCATTGTGATATGTGTCGGTTGAGTTAGTACTTTTGGGAGTTTACTCTAGTCGGCTTACTACGGCGAGGAGTAGGATTGGAGGGGGCAGAGATCATGATGATGCGGAGAACGGCTTCACGAAAACGGTCTAGGAGAGTCATGGGGGTGACACTAATGTTCCGGTCACCCGCTGTGGTTCTTGATAAGTTAGTTTTTACACGAGGGACGCAAAATCTGGCGCCCGAGTTCTTCTTCTTCATCTAAATAAAGAGAGCATTGATTGTGATGATGTATTGTTGATTTGTGTCGTCCTCTGCTGGCGCTCATGTGGGGTTTTATTTATACATGATACTCTAATGATGGAAAAGAGAGAGTGGCGCAGTATTTTTATTATCTAATAGTTTTGTCTTTGGCTTATTTTTTTTCTTATCCAAAGTTCCAATATCAAAAATATAAAAATTGTCCAACTCCGGTCGATTTCAAATATTGGTGAATGGTAACATTTAATGTGAGTGTGTGTGTTTATTATAACATGGTCGGGGCATTTTAAGACCATTTCTCATTGGCATGCCAATAGCCTTTTTAACGCATTTTTTGTTAGGTGGCTCATTTTCCTTGGTAGCCGCAACGTAGTTATACATAGTTATGGATTGAATGGGCAGAGGAAAATTGTGTCTCTGAATGGATTTACAAGACGGGACAGAGTTGAAAGGAGTTGTCTTACGGCGCTGCTACATAATAAATGGAGAATGCAGGAGTTTGTCTTTACCGAAGTCTCATGGTTTTCACAAGGTCTCACATGTGCAAGTTTTCATCGAAATATATATGGAGAAGAAAATAATTATATATACATAAACACAACACCAATTTTGAAATTTTGATTGAGCCGACTCACCGGCCAATACCAATTTTGAAAGAGATGTTACTATTGACTAATTGATATATAACGACATGGATTTTCTTAATTGTGTGATGTTTTATGTCGAAAAGTACAGCTCAGGGATATCTAAAATATAAAACAGATTCGTTTTGTATTTTATTTGGAATTGACTATGTACAGTGGTTTGTATTGATAAGAACCAAAGGTTTCCTCTCTATCGAAATCGAGCGACGAACCTCTAAGACTCAATTTGGCAGACATATGAAACATAGAGAGTATATTGTATTAGAATAATCGATGTCCAAAATGCTTTACAATTAATGTATTAGTTAGTTATGTTTTAATAAGCTGAAATTTTCTCCTGGACATGAGTTTCAAGGCAGTTTTATATCTATCCAGTTCTACTCATACTTTAACCCCAGTCACACGGTATTTACCCAAAATAGAAAGTTGTCAAATCTTAAACGACTTTTGGAGGAAGGTTTCCGAGATTCCACCCTCGACGGTCTGTCGACGAGTCATGCAGGCGTGTATGGTAGGCCTTTGGTACCTTTCAGGCAATCTCCTTTGCCCGCTCCAAGTCTTCTTCCTTCTTCGCCAAGGTAGCCTCATAGTCGACAACCATATAATTGATATGAACAATGTACTCAAAGGTACGAAAGTGATATGTATTTACCATATCTAAGCAAGAAAGAAAATGGCTAGAAAAATATTACTTATATAAATCCCGATACGAGCCAATATATGTCCGGATCTTTCAAGTCAGTCACGGTGGGAAACTCCTTCACACCACCCTTCAACTGGTCGGACAAGTCCACGCATGATTCACTGTTGTTCACAAAAGAAGTTGTGCTGGAGTATGAGACCTCCACTGCACTAATAGGGATAGTCTTGGCTCTCTTTCGAGCTGGTTCTTCATTCTTATCATGAATTACCGTAGTGGCTCCTTTCTTTGAAGTTATGGGGAGAGTTGAATGCTTTTCACCACCCTAAACCTCAAAACTCGGCGTAGAAGTCGGGCATACCTAGTCTCTGATAACTCCTTCAACTTGGGAAGCCTTGTTTTCAGCATTTCCATCGACTTCTTGAATTTTATCAAAATATTTTTTCTTTTTCTTAGTCGAATTTTCCTTCCTTGCCTTCTTGAAAGGGTTTGCGGCAGGAATTGGCATAGAGGCCGGTTCGTGTTGATCCAGCGCCATGTCGTCCAAAATATGCATTGGATTCTGGAAAATTCCACCAAAGTTTCGCCAAATAGTCAGCATAATTAGGGAGGTTTCTCTTGACCATTCCGATTCCAGATTTTGGGGCCCTTTTCCATTTAACGTGATATCTTGAGCATGGAATGTTGGTGGCCCAAAGGCTCAACAAAAGCTGTCTCGTTGATCTTCATATAGAAAATGTTATGCGCCAAGTTTTGGGTTTTGGAAGGATAACCAGTCAGAATATTGTGAGAAGGCTACAT
>NC_027750.1:44692099-44695694 GCF_000695525.1 Brassica oleracea var. oleracea
TGAGAAGGCTACATCTTGAAATGAGCAAACCCCGTGTTGCTCTGCTAACCATGGCCAACTCCTCGAAGACCCTGACAAACATTGAGATGTGCGGGATAGGAAACCATTAGGGCAACCACAATCCTAATTTACCCGACATTCAGCTAAGAAAGAGAGATTTCTCATCTGTTGCAGTATGCGGTTATGATGTGCGGGATAGGAAACCACATCTTGGAATCTTTCCCAAACCACGACTCATACACACAAGTGTAGCACACTGGAGAAGCCCATGGTCTCTGATCGTGCCTTGAATCAGGAAGGTGAGGCCGACATTGACGTGCAAGCGAGTGACGAATTCATTCACATTCTTCAATGTTGACCAAAAATGATTTTTCCAGCACTGGCCTTCAACGACTAACATTCCAAATTTGTTTTTAGGGATATCATGCTTGAATGATAAAATAATTGCCGATACTATGCCTGAGAGGAATAAGATCTAATACCAAAGGGGACATAGGTCCACCATGCCGTCAGATGACCTCTTCTTTTTGATGACCGACTTCTTCGTCCTTCTCTTCTTCATTAGTAGTACATTGGCCCTTCCCTTCATCTCGGAACGTCTCTTACTTAAATATCATCACCGACATCTGAGCTTAATCATTCCCGGTTGTACCTAGTATATCTCTCCTATGAAACCTGGTTAAACTATCAGTTGGATTGGAAGCTCGAGATCTCTCTGGCTCTGTGGCGCAGCGTATCAACGGTAGCTCAGCTTAAATCTAAAGATTTAGGTTAAATCTTTAGAGACCTGACTTCTTGAATCAAAGAATTGAATCAAATTCGATGCAAGGCTCTCGGATTGATGAATTTAATCGAATCAACACAAGGCTTAAGAGAAATCTCTTGATTAATAACTTTCAAAAACTAAGTTTAAAGTAATGCTACGATGCCTTTATATAGGCGATGAGGTCGGTCACAAACGACTTCTCCTCCTAGGTTTAGGAAACACAAAACAAAAGGAAACATAACATATCTTAAACCCGAAAAGGAATCAAATAAAAAGGAAGTTTGAAAATGGTTGCTTGGCGGTAAAGGAACTATGATGCTGCATCAGGTCCTCCGGGGTTAGAAAGATTCGACCTCGAATCGTGGACGGGATCTGGTGGAAGGAAACGAGACAAATGACGGACGTTAAACACATCTGAAGTGGTAATATTGGCGGGAAGCTGAAGACGATAAGCATTATCGTTGATACGTTCAAGAACTTCGAGGGGGCCAATCTTCTTTGCCTTTAACTTGTTGTAAGCATGGGCCGGCATGCGATCCTTTGTTAGAAACTCCCAAACTTGATCTCCAACTTCAAACACAACGCGGCGACGGTGACTGTCTGCAGCGGCCTTATAACTTGCAGAAGAAGCTTCGAGATTAGTGACCACTTGATCGTGAATGTTGTGAATATCGTCAATGAAATCTTCGGCCACGCCATGACGGCGCGTCTGATCTGGTAACGTAGTAAGATCAAGAGGACCGCGCGGGATGATACCATACACCACCTGGAAAGGACTAAACCCGGAACTGCGATTCAAAGCATGATTATGAGCAAATTCTGCCTGAGGAATCTTAGAATCCCATATCTTGATAAAATCGCCCACAAGGCACCAAAGTAAATTACCCAACGAACGATTAACAACTTCCGTCTAACCATCCGTTTGTGGGTGATAAGCGGAACTCATATCAAGGCTTGTGCCTAACATCTACCAAAGAGAACGCCAAAAGTGTCCTAAGAATCTTGAATCACGATCATAAACGATAGAAGTTGGCAATCCATGGAGACAGTAGATGTCACGGAAGAACAATGTAGCAACTTGAAGAGCGTCTGTGGTTTTTTTACAAGGAATAAAGTGTACCATTTTGGAGAAACGGTCAACCACAACAAAGATATAATCGAACCCTCTTTGAGTACGAGGAAGTCCCATAACAAAATCCATACTGATGGCTGTCCAAGGTTGAGTAGGAACTGGAAGAGGTAAATAAAGACCCGCGTTAGAAGCACTACCTTTGGCCTGTTGACAGACGACGCATCTCTCAACAAAACGTTCAACGTCGCGACGTAATGTTGGCCAAAAATACGAAGCAGAGAGGAGATGCAGCGTTCGATCTCGACCAATGTGGCCCTCGCCGTGTGTCTCTGAAACAAGCTGAAGATGAAGACTGCAGCTCGGGATACAAAGACGATCACCGCGAAACAAAAACACCTTCATGGAGAGTGTAATCGCGTGACAAGCCGGACTGAACCTCCAAAAGAATTGAACCAAAGAAGGCATCAGACTCATATAAGTCAGAGAAGGTCACAAAACCTGGTACAGACACATGCATAACCGCGAGAAAAGAACGGCGACGACTTAAGGCATCAGCAACTTTGTTTGAAACACCAGACATATGCTTAATAACAAAGGTGAATTGCTATAAATAGGCAACCCATGCAGCATGACGGGAGGAAACCTTATCTTGACTGTTGAGATGCTTTAGGGCGTCATGATCGGTAAAGAGGACGAATTCTTTGTGAAAAAGATAATGTCGCCAATGTTTGATTGCTTGAACAACTGCATAGAACTCCACATCGTAAATACTGTAACGGAGACGAGCACCACTAAGCTTCTCACTAAAGAAAGTGATGGGACGATTTCGCTGACTCAAGACTGCACCAATACCGAATTTGGAAGCATCGGTGTGAAGCTCAAATACCTGTGAAAAATCAGGTAATGCCAAGATAGGGGCGGAGCTGAGATTTTGTTTGATGATAGTAAAGGCGTGCGATGCTTCCGGAGTCCACAAAAATGTACCCTCACGACGAATACAGTCCGTCATTGGAGCCATGAGACTACTAAACTGAGGTACGAAACGTCTGTAGAAAGAAGCAAGACCGTGAAAGCTTCTTGTTTCTGATAAAGTCGTCGGCACAGGCCAGGACTGAATCGCTTCTACTTTGGCTGGATCCACGGCCAAACCCTTAGAAGAAACAATGTAGCCAAGGAAGTGAACTTGCTCGGATCCAAACTCGCACTTCTTAAGCGTTGCAAATAACTGATCACGGCGAAGGACGAGTAAGACTTCACGGAGGTGGTTGATGTGATCGTCCAGCGTCATACTGAAGATAAGGATGTCGTCGAAGTAGACCACAACAAATTTCCCAATAAAAGGACGAAGTGCTTGATTCATGACACGCATGAAGGTACTAGGTGCATTAGACTATCCAAATGGCATTACAAGCCACTCAAAAAGTCCTTCACGGGTCTTGAATGCCCACTACAAGAAAACAGTGGTATTCTGACGGACATTTCGACGGAAAATGAAATCCTCGGAATATACCGAGGAATTTCCTAGGAAATTCCGAGGAAACACAAAATTGGGGTTCCTCGGAATTTCCTCGGAATATACCGACGGAATTCCGAGGAAACCTCAGTTCGTCGGAATATTCCGAGGAACAATGTGTTCCTCGGAAAAAACCGATGAATTCCGAGGAAATATTATAGCCGTTGGAGAGCCGTTGGGGGATTTTACAAAATTCCGAGGAAATTCCGACGAACTAGCCTTTTCCGTCGGAATTCGGAATTTT
>NC_027750.1:44699904-44704890 GCF_000695525.1 Brassica oleracea var. oleracea
GGATCGATCGATGGGTATATGTCCAAAAACACATCGATCGATGTATATCCCGACGAAGTACTCCTTCGGTATATTCCGAGGAGATTTCCGACAAACTGGTGCTCCTCGGAATTTCCTCGGAAATGTGTTTCCTCGGAATTCCGTCGGATATTTCCGACGGAATTCCGAGGAAAGAAGAAATTCCGAGGAATTATTTCCGACGACTTGTTTCGTCGGTATGTCGTCGGAATAACGTTATTCCGACGAAATTCCGACGATTTTTTCCCTCAGTATCCATGTTGTTTTCTTGTAGTGGCCATTTTCCATTCATCACCGGGTTGGATACGAATCTGGTGGTACCCACTCTTCAAATCGAGTTTAGAGAAGATCGACGCGGCTCCAATTTGATCAAGGAGGTCATCAAGACGAGGTATAGGGAACCGATATCTGACTGTTATCTTGTTTATGGTTCGATTGTCCACACACATACGCCATGATCCATCTTTTTTTGGTATTAATAAAGCTGGAACTGCACATGGACTTAAACTTTCGCGCAAAAATCCTTTAGAGATAAGCTCCTCGACTTGTCTTCGTAGCTCTTCATGTTCACTTGGACTCATACGATAATGAGCTCTGTTAGGCAAGATTGCATCAAGAACCAGGTCTATGTGATGCTGAATATCGCGGAGAGGTGGTAGTCCGGTGGGCAAGTCATCAGGAAAGACGTCTTTAAATTCGTCTAACAAAGGAGTGAATGCATCGGGCCACATGGTTTTGGCGCGAGATGTGGTGGTACTGACAAGAATCAACACAAGCTCTTCTTTACGCATCTCTGTGACAAATGGCTTTCGTTCGAGAATGATTACTGGAGAGGACTGCATGGTATGCTTCTCGGGTTCGGAAGGTTGAAGTGTAAACGTCCGATTGTTGAAACGGAAACTATAAGTACTAAGGAACCCATCATGCTGAATCCGGTGATCAAATATCCACGGACGTCCCAAAAGGAGGTGACACGCATCCATTGGTGCAACGTCACAATGAATCTGGTCTTTATACGCGTCGTCCACGGAGAAGGAAATCAATGATCGTCGGGTGATAAGCAAATCTGTTTTCTGGTCAAGCCATGCGAGTTTATACGGATAAGGATGGAGTTCAGTGGGTAGTTGTAACTTGGTGACCACTTCTTCTGCGATTACGTTCTCACTATTGCCTGAATCGATTATAAACTTGCAGACTTTTCCTCCAATAGTGCATTTAGAATGGAAAAGTTATGACGCTGAGGGTTGTTATTAATGCCGCGGGGAGCCAGACATACTCGTCGAACCATCAGAGCAGGTCCACAATCGGCGTGAAGAACCTCTGGTTCGTCGACCGTCTCTTCCATATCGTCGTCATATATAACTTCAACGTCATTACCAGCAGTATCCAAGAGCAGGCCACGGCGATTGCGCGTAGGAAAATTCGCTTGACGGTGTCCAATTTCTCCGCAAGAGAAACAACGGAGAGAGCTTGGGCGATTGTTTCGTGTGTCGGCAAGCGGAACCAGTGCCGTTTCTGGCTTGGTTGGGGTAACATCCTCGGTTGGGTTTTGTTGCTGTTGAAGTGTTGCAGATCGTGATGGTCTTGTAGTGGTCCATGAGAAAGATGACTTTGTTTGAGTTTCTATAGTTAGAGCTTGTTGATGGGCTTCAGACAACGTGAGAGGGTGAAAGAGGTTGATGGTATGTTGAATCTGTTGACGAAGACCTGCCGTGAAGTGTGCTACAAGTTGACGCTCAGAGTCTTGAATGTCAACGCGGGTGAGGAGTAGAAAGAACTCCGTAGAGTATTCGGCTACGGAACGAGTTCCTTGTCGGATGGTGTGGAGACTCTGGAACATGAGCTGGTCGTAATTGTACGGCAAGAATGTTTTATTGAGTTTTGACTTAAGCTTATCCCAAGACAAGATCTTAGGTTTTCCGAGATGAGCTCAAGCTGTCTTTAATTGTGTCCACCATGCTGCGGCACGTCCACGAAAGCGCATGGTCAGAAGAGGAACACATCGCTCCAATGGGGCTCTTTTAAACTCTAGAATTTCTTCAACCGTGACTATCCAATCAAGTAGTTCTTCGGCTGAAGTATTTCCATGGAACTCGGCTGTTTTGAATCCTGTTGTCCATTGATTATCGGCTGCTGCTACCGGAGCATTGTCTTGAGCGAGAGCTCGGCTGTTGCGAAGAGGAGCAAAGGGGTTATCATCAACTGCTGCGGCGAACGCGGCTGCGTCGTCGTCTTCATCTTCTTCCTCGTCGTGATCGCGTTCAACGTTTTCGCGAGGTGGGGGTGGTGGTGGTCGTTGAACATTAAGGGCCTGAAGGGCGGTGGTGATGTTGGCCATCTGGGCTTGAAGCTCAGCAATGGCGTCGCGGGTAATTTCTGCCTCGGTACGTAGCGGTGGTCTACGAGTTCGTGCCATCGGATATGATCAACAAGGAACGTAGCAAAGCTCTGATACCAACCTGGCGCAACGTATCAACGGTAACTTAGCTCAAATCTGAAAATTTAGGTTAAATTTTTAGAGACCTGACTTCTTGAATCGAAGAATTGAATCAAATTCGAAGCAAGGCTCTCGGATTGATGAATTTAATCGAATCAACACAAGGCTTAAGAGAAATCTCTTGATTAATAACTTTCAAAAACTAAGTTTAAAGTAATGCTAAGATGCCTTTATATAGGCGATGAGGTCGGTCACAAACGACTTCCCCTCCTAGGTTTAGGAAACACAAAACAAAAGGAAACATAACATATCTTAAACCCGAAAAAGAAATCAAATAAAAAGGAAGTTTGAAAACGGTTGCTTGGCGGTAAAGGAACTATGATGCTGCATCACTCTGTAATCTTTTATATTCCCTTTCTCGAGCATATATGGTTCGTCGACATCTTTTATCCAAGAGAATTTGATGAACAAGGAGCAGGTTGGAGAAATTCAAAGAATTACACTGGTAAACTGGCGAATGGATAGTAAAATTAGTGAAGATAGATATATATATAGAGAGAAATACATTTATCACGTGGAAAAAAAAATGAACAAAGGATACTACTGTTTATAATTGTTATGGCGCAAAATACGAAGAAATACCATCATTAGGTCTAACCGTAGGGGCACCATGATTCCCACGTTTACAGGGACGACAATTCCAATTCTCGGGGCACACTAGGATCCGGTTTAACAGTTTGAAATTTGGTATGATTAGCGATAACCGGAATTTTGAATAATGTTTTGCAGCAACCCAGGTAAGAGCCCTTGGAAACGCTCAGATGGAAATCCAACATCATTTGAAAGACAAGTGCATATTTCTTTACTTTTCAGACATACTCTTGTACATTCATCGAGATCGATTTCGTCTCTCACGATGGACTGGGTGACTTATTTTTTGAGATGGATTATATCCCTCGAACTAAGCTTATCAAGTAAACTGAATTCGGCTCAATTGACTAAGAGGCAGTAAAAAGAGACGACCCAGTCGTACAGAAGACATTCACAATCACAAATAAGTCAGCACAAGAACTAGAGTTTATATAGCTTTACTTTTTATTGCTTAGTTCATATCTCTTAACGATTTCATCATCTTTTTTCTTATAATCATTCTTTCATTTGTCAATAAACGTAAATCTTTATCAAATTCGTGCCTACTCCCGGTACATGTCGAATTCAGATTAAACAACAGCTTCTTAATAATTTGAAAACATTCAATTAATTTAAATAAAATGAGTGAATTTAAAAGTATATGCATAAGAATCTAACTACTGTAGAAACTCTATAAACACTTTTTATAACGCTGAATCGTCCAATATAATATAAAGAGAATTGAGTTCATGACGAGTTTGGTCATACATAGAAGTAGGAGAACACGTAAATACCTCAATACAAAATAGTAGAATTAAAACAATAACTAATAAAGATTACCGATAACATTAGGTTCCATTGAAAACGAAAAATGTATTCAACTCCTATTTAAAGGTGAACTTTATTAGATTTGAAACACAAGTTTGATTCTTTATATTTCTCCAAATAACTAAGGAGCCACCAAGATCAAAAGCTTGAAAATCAACTCATGAAAACAAGGGTAGAAAAAAAATCTTGCGACTTCCCATAAGTTAAGAAAATAAGAGCTGAAGCACCATATAGTTGGACTGGAGCCAAAGAATCTCAACCGAGAACCACTACACCAAGACAAAGACAAAGCACTCCTCCTAAACACAGCTTCTTCGCCACTTGAAGCAACACTAAGAAACAAACATACCGACCCGGTCCATATAGAACCAGATTAAATCGGCGGTCGAGACAGAAGAGACAAAACTCTGCAAATATCCACACCCCTTGTGCATCTAGAATAAAAATCCACCAACAAACACAGGATAAAAACATAAATAATCCACAGCAAGAAATGTTTCGACTAATGAACTCCAATTCAGAGACCATGCCAAACACACAACTATAATCCGAAACAACTAAAAAAGCATAGATAAATTTGGCTCCACAATATACAACAAACCAAGACGAGAAGAACGACGAAGGCACCAAAAACATTACAAACCATGGCTTATTCCTAACACCAGTAAACCACAAAATTCGGATGACAAGAAAATTCCGAGTCCAAACAAAACAAAAGGAAACGTTAAAAATGGAACTAAAAATGAAGAAATCGGCAACAAATCATGACCCATTCACGCAAGGAAGGAAAAATCTAACCCAGAAGGCTGTTCCTACCTGCACGTTCAGGAAGCTCACGCATCAGATTGGGATGCGTAGGCTGAAGGACCTCCACTGAGGTTCACATCAGGGGGATTATTACGTGTTGTACTTTTTTTTCTTCAACATGGTTTTGTCTCACTGGGTTTTCCTGATAAGGTTTTAATGAGGCAACATTAAGCGTATTACAATTCATGTATGGTTATGGCATCCAAGGGGGAGTGTTATAAATCAATTGGTGGATGTCCATAACCGGCCCGGTCCATAACCGGCCC
>NC_027750.1:44704939-44729476 GCF_000695525.1 Brassica oleracea var. oleracea
AGACGGCCCAACCCTAGAGAGAGAGAGGCGGCCGCGAGACTTGGAGAAGAGAGATAGGCGGCTACAACTTTCCTATTTCCTAATTCGTTTATGTTTATGATTTGTAATATTTCCTATTATTGTATTTCCATTTATCTCTCTTGTAACCCCTATATAAAGGGAACACTTATTCATTAATAATATACAGAAACTTACAGTTATAAATTCTTAAGTTTACAACACGCTCGACAAAGATCCAAAAATCCAAAAGAATATCTAAACATGGATCTGAACCCCAAAACACATAGACACCAATCGCACGGCATGCGACCAAGCCTCAACCGCGACAGAATGGAACATAACTACCCACATGCACAACAACAAAACCCAAGCTGATTCTATACCAAACATGCCTGAAACTAGGTGTCACCACACTACTCCAGGTCTGCAACGGATGTCACCATATACGTATATCCGTATGAGGAGAATGCATGGTGCATAGAGTAGTTATGTACTATCATCAAATGGTTTGTCGTTGTATGGTAAACTAGGCATATGGTTATTTTGTGTGGTGTACTAAGCATCATGTTTATTACATGCTAGAGGCAGGCTCACATAGTCGTATTGTTATGTACTAAAACAGTGGTTACATCATTACAAGGGAAAATGGTAAAGATAGCATAAAAAGATGGCGTTTTGGTTTAAAAATAATCCAAAGTTTAAGATAATGTTTTTACGTGGATACTATTAAAAGGAGTATATACAATAGCATTGATAAATTTAAACGCTATCTTTAGTCTAGATGGAAAATAATTTCACTTTTGCGCTAGGTGAAAAATGAAGCGGCAAATTTTTTTCGTTTTCCCGGTCAAGTCTCAAATAAAATCTGAAAAAGAAATGAAAAAAAATCTTCTCATGTTTTTAATGATAAAACAAATAAAAAATCTCCATCTTGTTTCCTCTGCCTTCAAACTCGATTCAAATCTAGATTTCACACTTTCTCTCATTTTCTTTATCTTCTTCTTCCTCCTCATTCTTTGCTGAGTTATCTAGGTTTTCTGTATACTGTTGATTTCTTTATTGTTCAGACTTTCGATTCGGACATAAATCAAAAGTTAGAGAAGAGAGACAAGTAAGAGAAGAGAGAATGGAGAAGAGATAGAGTTCGGGGCTGGCAAAGAAAGGAGAAGACGTGACGGCTGGAATAAGCAGGGACGTCGCTCGGAGATGGGAAGAGGAAGAAGAGGAGATGACAGAAGAAGAAGCGGAGTGGTGTCGGAGATGGCTGGTGAAGAAGACGCGACGGCATGAATAAGCGGAGGTGATACCTGAATCTCTTTCGTATTTGTTTCTTTGTGGTGATTCTTGTCTTTCTTTCTATGGATTATGTAGTACGGGAAGCCAGAGTATGAGATTGGATTTCCAGGAGTACTAGAGCTTGTTAAGGAGGTGAGGAACCATCAAACTTGTATGAAAATTATGAAAAGGAAACGCAAAACCAAAGAAACTCCTAAGAAGTATCGAAAAGGTTAGATTTCCTGAATCTTACTTCCAAGTTTTGAATACACAACCGGTTACTTTTTTCGTTACAGCCAAATAATTTTTGGTTTCGTTGAGATTCCATATGCTAACCGGTTCCTTTTGCCGTAGATTGCTTTTCAAGAAGCCACAAGGTCTCTACATCAGCTTGAAAGAGAAGAGTGTTTTAGTATCTCTCTCTTACCATCTCACTTTCTTTTTCTTTCTTTGGAATACTAAGGTGAATATATATGTTATTTAGGGGTAATATTTTTAAAGTGTTGAAAGCTATTCGTGAATCTCCTGAGTGGGTCATCACTTAGTGAAGCTCTTCAGTTTAGTTGAAGGCAAGTAATTCTACACTGGAAGCAAGTTTCTTTTATTCTCTTTGTAACTTTTAGTGTTCCAGATGTGCTAACATTACAGTGATCGACTTCTTTGCCTTGACAAGTGATTTCTTTACCTTTGACATTATGCTGTTTGAATTCTTTTGCTTTTCAGTAACTTCTTTTGCCGTGACTTCAGGTTGCTTCTCTTTCGGCTCTTCAACAACAGGTGATGTTTCAACAACCTCTTTTGCTTTCTCTGTTTGATTCCTCTTATTTGTTTGTTTCAGTTCCTTTCTCTTTGATTCTGTATCAGATTCTTTCAAAGTTTCTTCGCCCTTGACATCTGCAGTAGGAGTCGTCTTCTCTGTCGAATCCAAAGAGGGAGGAGGTAAGATCTTACGAAACCCTTTCGAATGGTGTAATCTCATGTCTCCTCTCTTTCGTTTTGTACCATTTTCTTTCCGTCGTTAGTGATTCAATTCCGTTTCTGGTTTTTTTTTTTCAAATTTCCATTTCGTTTGAAATTTTATGTTGATGGGTTTATGGAATTCGACATGGGATTTTGTAATTTAGCTGAAAATTTCGATCTTTGGGTTTCGTTGATCCTGGGGTTTCGTCTACTTGTTGCAGAGATATTTCTTCACTGGTAAACAATGGTGAAAGCAGTAGTTGGAGAAGAGGCTAGGCTCACCTCTGCTGAAGATCGTTTCTCTCACTCCGCTATTCCTGCTGAGGTACTGATTCATGTTATGTTTAAAAATGCATGTTTTGATATTGTTTCGGTTCTAAGTGTGGTTTTTGATTTGATGATTTGGTGGACAAGGTGGGTCTTGTGATAGGGAAGCTTAGCTCTGTTTTAGATTGTGGATTTGTGTTTGAGAGAGCATGCTCGGTTCTGGGGACCAGAGATGATAAAAGGAAGCCATCCAAGTCAAAATCTTAGTCATCGGAGTCGTATTCTCTGTCGATTGATCGTGATTGTAAACAATCGCTGTAGTGCATTCCTGGTTTAGACTTTGGTTTAGTTTTGGATATTTTGTAAACAATTTTTATATATAAAATTTTAAAATATTTTTTTTTATTTTTTTTTTGTTTTTTTAATAATCTATAATAGCGATTATTACGAAATACAATTACACAACTAATGAAACGCTTTCGAAAGAATTAATTAACAGAGCATACATAAAACGCTATCTAAAGTGCTCGAAAAAAGATTGTGGGAGAATATACAACGTTCGTCATAACGCTGTGCTATCTTGCAATAGCGTTTTTTTCATGCTATATATGAGATGTTTTCTTGTAGCGCATGTTTAGAATCTCATACATCACTAAGTGATTCTCATGTTATTTACCCCTCTTTTTTTTTCTTTTAGGTGAGACCGACGAAAAGGAGTGGTATGTACCGGATTGGTGCTCTGGGGCTGTTTTCCTTTTCATTATTTTTTAGACTTTCGCATTCTGATTTATCGACATTTATTCGAGTTATTGGATTCCTGGTGTTTGGAAACGAATTTTGAATATTAATAAAAATAGAGATTTCAAAATTTTAATTATTTTATTTTATTTGGAAAGTACGGATGTCATACACGTGTTAGGCTTAAGAAGAGATCCGATTGGGCATAGATCTGTTTGGATAACTTAAGTTGGAAATGTAGATAAGTAAATTCATTAATGGCTTTTTGTAGTTAGCCAATTTTTTATTTAAAAATAAAATAAAATATAAATTATTTATGGGAAATTCTTTAGACTATCAATAAAAAAGTTTTTTTTATCATAAATATAAAAATAGCACACATGGATCAAAATAATCAAAATATTTTATTAAAAAGAGAAACTACATTTATACCCTAATGGTTAACTAAATTAGTTTTATGGTTTAGATTTGAGGTGTCGGATTTGCGGTTTAGAATTTTTATAGAAAATTAATATAAAAAATTTTAAATAATAATTTTAAAATAGTTTCAAAAAGAATTATCGGATTTTAAAAAAAATTGATTTTTTTTAAAAAACAATTGAATTGGAAAACGTATTTTTCAAAATAGAAAATTAATTATTTATATATATATATAATAACGATATAAAATTCTTTTATCTATTTAATGAAATATCATTTTTTCTTGTGTGCTTTTTTGGACAAAAAAAAATCTATTAGTGTCTTTTAGAAAAAATTCCCATGATTTGTTATAGAGGGTTTTTTAGAGGTTATACGGAAATATTACGTTATTGTCCTACGATATTTGAGAGGGATCATTCTCAAATGGTCCAAAAGGGGTTTGATTTTTCTAATATGGAACCATGCCATTTTCTTTTTATTTTACTTTTAATTTGAATATGAATCTAGGTAAAATGACTAAAAACCAAAGAACTTAAACATATTTACTAATCGATGCCATTATTATTTTACCCAGAATTTGATCCGAATCCGAATCCTGACCCAAAACCTAACCCAGTTTTAATCCTAAATCTTCTTCTTCCCTTTTTCTTTTCCATTAATATCTCTTTCACCTTAAACCAAAAAGAAAAAATTTCTTCAAACATTCACCGACTTTCTATTTTTTATCCTAAATCGTTCATCCATAGTCATCTTTAAACAAGTCTATCTTATCCATAATCAATTTTCATCTTTTACGTACGAGATTCAAGATAAAGAAGAACACAAAAATATTACCAGTACAACTCAAACTAGTACAATTAAAACGAGTATAACTAGTACATATAGATTGAGTATAACTAGTACACATGACACAACTATAACGCATATAACTAATAAAACTTTGCAATATGAATTAAACGAACACTTTACCATCATGTCACTAACTTATATTTTTGTCTTGTTCGCCAATCCGCTCTCTTTCATGTTACACCATTGTTTTACTTCTTCTCGATACTAGGTTTGCTCACGGATTCGTCGCGGATCGATCCCTGATAAAATGGATTCGATTTCTTGGGCTTGATAATGCCTCAGTTCATGCTAATTCATTTTTAGACGAAGAAATTAATCTCCGCTCTTGTCTACGTGTTGTAGCCGGAGCTACTCTTTTTGGCTCCCAACATTACCTTCTCATGCGATTTTAAAATGTTCATTACTATCAAAAATAGAACTTCATAAAGACTGAAACTTCTGAAATTGGCAACTGAGAGAGATAGCCAGAGGGAGAAGAAGCTAGTGATTTCTTTACTCATTTTGGTACCTATATAATTTAGTATATATGTAAATTTTACAAAATTTGTCTTAGTCCAGTGTTTTAATGCTTAGTTTGTTGCTTCTCTAAGTGTGGGCTCAAGTAATAGTGAGTGTTTTAATTAGGTTAGTTAAAACAACGTTGGTTAACTAACCAAACATTATCAAAGTAGTTTTTTATGTTAATATTAAAGTTCAGATATGAAATTAAAATTATTGTTCAGTTTGGGTATGAAATCGCACTTACTCATTGTTCAGGTCTGAAAAAGGACGACCAAAATTGTACGGGTTGAAATCATCACTTTTTTCTATCCGACTAAACATGGTTTAACGCTTGACTAACGAGGTAGGATTTCATATTACGGAGTTAAGTTTGGGTCGGAATTTTTTAAAAAATCTCAGTTGAGGAATGATTTCACACTTATGTTTTGTTTAGGTCTAAAAAGCACAATGCAAATTGTTGGGGTCTAAAAAAAACTCTTTTGCCGCGGCAAAGAGGTGAAAATGATCAATACTATTAAATTAGGAACATGCCCAATTGATAATAGTTAAGTCCAATTTATAATTTAAATAATACATTCCTTTTTAATATAACTACAAAGAAAATAAAATGTAACCACCACTTTATTTGCTAAATAATTGGCGGCCACCACGATAAAATGTAACCACCACTTTTTTAAATAAAAATATGAATAGGTAATAATATATAATGTTAGTTTTTCGATTTGTTACCTAATAATATGGACCATATAAAATCTAATTTCTGGAATATAGATCAGATCTATAGTAACGTCAGTTTTTTTCTTTTGTAACTTCCATCCAAAATTCTTGGTACAAACACATATATTACAGACAGTTTTTGCTTTTTGAAAAAAATATATTACCTACAGTTATATATATATATATATAGAAACAAATATTCCTTATTTTTGGGTTTTTATCAAACTTGGTTTGATCCTAAGCTTTTTTTATTTAATCATCACTCCATGGATTTAAGTGGAATGAATTTTGAGTATTGTATACTTTTAAATGGACATCTAATAATAACATTATATAAATAATTATATATGAAATAAAATCATGAAAATTTAATGAAAATATATAATTTTATCTATTTAATTGCTAAACAAAATTGTAACTATACTTTCTTATTTTAAAAAATAATAATAATTAACGACTATTTAGGAATAAAGTTCAAAATTAATGAATGAAATGACTATGACACAATTGTATAGTTATGCAACATAAAAAATTCAATACATCAAAACCTCTTACTAATAATTTTTTTAAAAAATATTATACACAAATATATAAATTAAAATTTTATAACATATAAGAAAAAAATGCAGAAAATGTAACATATTTACATAAAAACAAAAAATAGAAACCAACATTATACCCACACTTGAAACAGAGATTAAGATCTAAAATAGACAAATACGATTACAAAAAAACGGGCATATGTATATATAATTACAAAGAAACGAGTGTATGCCGGCGGATCAACCTTTAAATTACTATTATTTTATAAAATATATTTTTATTGATTACATAAAAGGCACAAATATAATTACAAAAAAACTATAATATGAAAATTAAATTTTTTTAAGAAATTTGTTTAAAAAAGTATACCGGCTCTTTTTGAAGAGCGGGGCAGAATATAGTATAATGATTGAAGCTAAACTTTTATTAATCCTTTGATCGATTGAGATTAGTTTCGGTGGTGTGAGATATATTTTTATAGCATTTGGTCCATTTTAGAATAGAGTGCACTTGAGAGCCATTATAGAATTTGAATACTTTCCGGTGGGACGAGCAACTGATTGTTCCAAATCTGCTCGTCTTTCTAGTGATTGTTTCTCCTCCATCTTGAGAAATAATGGCGGTGGCGACGAGCCTCGCTTCGCTTCTCGAGAAGCTCAAAGTGGAGGAGCCTTACCTTCGACCAAGGAATTGGGAATCCTTACATTCTCAGAGCGGCCGATTTCCTCTTCCAATTCGTGCTTCTCCTCCGTCTTCTTCCTCTGTCTCTGTAAGTTTACGATTTATGCTTTTCATGTTTGTATGTGTGGATACAGGAACTTGCTTTTAGCTCTTGAGTGGCTAGGATAGGATCGGAAACCTAATTGGGGATTTGGGGGAAAAAGAATCAATTTTATTTATTTGATTTTAGTTAAGATGTGGTACAGTAGGCGAAATCATTATATTAGGGAAGCTTACGATTTGAAGAAACCTTGATGTTCTCAGATTACTATTCTTAGTAATTACTTGTTATTCAGAACAATGGAATATCTCTAAATGCTTAGATGAGAGATGTATAAGGTCCTCTTTTTTTTTGTATATATATATATTATGCGGCTAGTAATTGAGACTGCTTCTCCTTTCCGCCACGTTTTGTTGCTTGTAATAGGAATCAAGCTTGGTTAGGTTGGCGTTGAATGCTCTGCAAGGTGTTGAGTCTTCTCTTATTAGCATAGGGAAACTCTCTTCTCTATTATGCTCTGAGTCCGCTGATAGGACCACCCACCACATACCAAGCTTGTGGCATCGGTTGTCGAGCACTGACGCATTGGGACAGATTCTTAGAGACATAGGCTGCTTTGGTTCTTTGGTCTTTCTTCTCCATAGTTTTGTAGGCCATTTCACGAGCTTGAAGTTGGAAGTTGAGGGACAGGGGAGCTGCTATACTCTTGTTAATCAGGCTTTTGCTATTGCTGTGAGAAAGGTCCTAGAAGGCTATATATCTGGTCTGGATACATTATGTGCATCTGTACAACTGAGGCGTTCATCTAACATTGTGGACGGCTCTGGCCGTGGTCCCTCTTCGCTAGGCTGCCTTACCAACGTAGTTCACCCAAATATAACATTGTTGGAAGTTTTTCTACATACTAGAGAGTTACGAACACAGATTGAAGCTCTTGCCAACATATGTGACTTGTATGATATATCCCTATCTTATTGTGTCTCCCCTTGGGAATGCCTGTTTACTGAAGCAACCACACAGTTTCATGGGTTCTACAAAGGAAGTGACCTGCTTACTTACTTATATTCACAACTTAAGGTTAGGCTAAGTTATATTACTTTTTAGTGTTCGTCTAATTATATTTTTTCATGAAAATGTGCACTTCTAGTAAGTCCTGGATTTAAATGCTTTAAAGAAACTTGGAAGAATATTAATGCATGGCATTTAAATAATTATTTGCACCTTGTGATGTAGACCAATTTATTTGATGATTACAGATCCAAGTTATGCTTACAAACTATCCTTACTACACAAAGAACTTGTAAATTTTGATTTCTTTCTGATGACTTTTCCCGACAATTTCTGTTGTAGGTTGCTGATCCTGCTCATAGTGCTATGGTTAAGTTTTTGTTCCTGAAAACATGTGAGCCATATTGCGAGTTTATAAGATCTTGGATTTATAAGGCCGAACTTAACGATCCTCATAAAGAGTTCATTGTGGAATGTATCACTGAATCGACATCTTTTTCTTGGAATACGGCTGGCATCTCCCGGTTGAAGAGGGCCAGGGTAATACTTTGTTCTCTTTTTCTGCATCGTTGATTTTAGTATCATTTATACACTGATAGTAGATTGATTCAATTTCTGCACTCTAGGAGCAAGAAGGAGGGCTTGTTCCATGTTTCTTGGATGGCTTCTTGGAACCTATACTAAGGGCTGGTCAACAGCTCCAAGTAATTACAAAACTTCTTGAATTGTGCAATCTTTCTGCATCTGGACTCAGAAATTATGCAGATCTTCTTCCCTATTGGACGCATTATTCTTCCTCTAGTCTAGTGTACCCATCTCCAATAACTTTCAGCAAATTGCATATAGAAGTGATGATACAGAAAAGAGACGATTACTACAGAAGAATGCAAGAAAAACTTTGTGACCTTTCAAGAAAGTTTGAACTGTTCCTTGGGCAGGTATCGTACTTCTTTTGATTTTTGTTTACCAATCATTATCTTGATATTATTTTCGAAGCTATGGTCTTTTTGGTTTATGTTTCTGATGACACTCTCATTGCTATTCCAGTTCTGGAAATCATGAGTATTGTATATCCCAAACAAGATCAAATATTTACTTTCTATCCTACATTATAAATCTATCAGATTATTTCAAAAACACACCATTGTAGAAGCGCGTTAGTGTTAGGCCTCATCCTAGCTGTCAGTTTTGCATGCGAAGCTATCATTTCTGCAAGAATTTTTTCAGGTTTACTTCTATTGACATTTGAAATTTAGGTTCCTGGAGCAACATCTTTGCCAATTTCCTTTGATGACGGAGAAAGACTTGAGAAAAGTTCCGGTAATTTCACACTGGATGAGAGTTTACTAGTTCCTTCAACAGTTGCAATGGACTTGGCCAGGTGATTTTCCTGATGACACATATCATTTACTCCCAGCCTCCCGAACGTGAATTGATGAAATTTTCTTGGGATTTTAGGGACCAGAGTGGTTCAGAGTCTGATGACCAGAAAACAGAAGATAGATGGTTTTCAGAGATAGATGCGTCATGCTCATCTGAATCTTCATCGACTAGGGACTTTTCTGAATCTGATGTTGGAATGCTTGATTTTCAAAGTACATTAGCGGGGCCTTTACCAAATTATTTATCAGCTCTACGTTTTTCTGTTGCCTCTGCTGGGAAATGTGATGAGAACCTGGCTCAGCATGGTGAGTCGGGTTATATAGACAATAATTTTGTGACGAAAGATGAGAAAGCAGATACTCATCGCCAGTGGATGGATATTGAGCCAGAAGAGTCAACTGAAGCATGTGAGGTTGATAAATTTAGAGGGCTTCTTTCTATTAAGTCATGGCCCCTTGGCGGATTACCTAGAAATCCATTTATTGTTGATAAACACGCGGAAGATGACAAACAATATCCACCAACTGATTCCGGAGATAAGATGGAGCAGAGGGGTTCAATGAATACTGATGAAAGCACGCTTTTATTAAACAACATTCCCACCGGCATTAGTTGTCTAAAGCAGGAGAGAAAGCATGATTTGCTGGAAAACTGTTCCTCATCAAAATTATATTTGTTGAAAGAAACAAAGGTAAACTACCCGTACGAGGTGCTTAGTATGAATCCTATGCTGAGATGTGATTTCCTGCGCAAGAATGGAAACATAAACAGAAGGGACCAGGCAAAATTGTTGCATTGGTTTGACTTTTCTGCGGTAGATAACCCTTCCAAGACATGTCTAGCCAGGATACCTGTAGGATTCCGTGTTGATGATTCCTTGGAATATCACAGTTCTCAGACTGATAGAAAGAGTCATTTCCATGCCAACCAAGAATGTGGCATAGATAGTCCTGATGTTGAAGATCCAAAAGTTTCTTGCAGTCATTTATCTTCAGGTTTTAAAGGTCGCGCTGAAGAAAATAAGTCAAATGTACCTGGTGGAAGTAGATGGGAGGGTATGCTTCTTAGATCAAATAACCCTGAAACTAGTGCACTTAGTGATTGCAGACAGAGCTCCTCTCCCACATTTGAATTGCCACTAGATTTTGTTATAGACAAGTGTCTACTGCAGGAAATACTTCTTCAGTATCCTTCTCGATTCTTTCATTTGCTATAGATATACGTCTTTAAGTTTATAACTCAGCTGTCATTTCCCTTTCTAGGGGTGTTTTCTAACGAAAACACGTCATGATTGTTCACGTATCACTTTTCCCTTAACAAAGAACAGATATAACTTCGTCAGTAAGCTAGCTATTAAGTTGCTCGAAGAAGGATTTGGCGTGAAAGAACATCTGCTAGCACTGCGCAGATATCATTTTATGGAGCTAGCAGATTGGGCAGATGTGTTTGTAGCGTCCCTTTGGCATCATGTAAGTATTCTGTCAATCTATTTTATTGAGATGATTCTTTTTAATATCTACTGATAATGCTTATATATTTCCCTTCATTGGATTCCTCAGAAATGGCTTGTTACGGAGGCAGATAAGAGAATTGCAGAAATCCAAGGGTTTCTAGAATCATCAATTCAGAGATCATCATGTGAACGAGACACTTGTAAAGACAGGTTATTTTTGTACAAAAGACAAGGCACAATGCATCTCCCGCCATCAACCATTGGTATGGTCTTCCACATCTCAAATTTATTAATTATGACTGGTGGATTGTTAATCTGATACTCTGATTTGTGCAATCCACAGGAGTGCGATCTTTTGATTTCCTAGGGTTGGGGTATCGAGTTGACTGGCCGATCAGTATAATTGTAACATGTGATGCGCTGAAAGCATATGCTGATGTATTCAGCTTTCTGGTTCAAGTGAAACTAGCAGCCTATGCATTAACTGACGTTTGGTGTTCACTGAAGGTAAAGGTTCAGCTTTGTTGATTCACTGCTTGTGATAAATCTTGTAGTCTTCTGGGATTTGATGCCGCAGTGACTGTAATGTCTTTTTAGGATGTAAGACATACAATGCATGAGAATAAAGAGGGGATAGCGAAGCAAGAACTCCGGTGGTTGAACATATTAATGAAACTAAGGTAAATTTAAATACAAAATCTTCATATTTGCATAATTTATTGGTGACTCGTTGAGCGAAGTATCTATGAGGCAATGCGACTGCATGAGCTTAGGTATTGTAATCATATTTCGTCCGGCCCATGGCCGTTTATAAGAGTAACAGAAAAGATTGATTTCGATCCATGCAATATAAGTGAAAATGCTAAATGTCTTTTGATAAATGTTTGTATCTCTGTGCTTGTATGATATAACATAATGCAATTTTTAGATAAAAGGAGTCCCTATGTTCTCCGGGGTATCTTTGACGTCTTTCTTCTCTGTGTCAGGCATCAGGTCAACCATTTTGTATCAACACTACAACAATATGTACATTCGGAATTGTCTCACGTATCATGGTCCAAGTTCCTTCATTCCCTGAAGAATAAGGTCTGGGCTCTACACTTTATTTAGTCAAAATATAAAATGTGCTTCTCTGATGGCATGTTACCTGAAAGGAAGATTCTTTGTTTGATTGTTGAGTTAGAGCGCATTAAGCAGAACTTCTGTGAAGATAGCTTATTGGTACTGGTTTAACATAATTTTCTTAGCTACCCTGAAACCTGTATAGTTTTCTTGTAAATCCAGTGGCGGGTTTTCTCTTTAACTGGTATCCTGCATCGTTAGAATTAAGGAACTGGTTTTTCAGGTGAAGGATATGATGGATCTTGAGTCTGTGCATATGGTTTATCTAAGTGAAGCTCTGAGCATGTAAGTCTTGTAATCTATCGGTTTTCAGAAGAAGCCATAATTCAGTGGCAAAAGAAATAACATTTGCGTCTGGTCTGATTTTAAAAATACATGCCAGATGTTTCCTATCTGATGAAACCCGAGTCGTATCAAACGTCATAGAGAACATATTACAATGCGCACTGGACTTCCGGTCTTGTCTTCCCCAAGGCACAGGTCGAGTTCCAAACGATTCATGGACAAACACGCTAGGCATAGACACATGTCAGGTAAAAGAAGAAGTTACCAAATTCTTTTTTTTTTCTTTTCTTTTGTTGTTGCGAGAGCCTTGAGTTTTTATATTATTCAAATCATGAAACAGGTGATGATGGTGAAGCAGAAGTTTGAGAAAGAGATGAAGGATCTGTATATGTGTCACCGGAGATCACCAAAACATGGGAGGTTTGGGCTCTCTCGCTTCTGGGATTGCCTCAACTTCAACCTTTACTATTCAGAGATCCTACATGACTCTAACATCTTCCCTCTCATTCCTTAGAAATCCAATATCTGATATTCTTTTTGTTGTATATTTTGTGTGTATGAAAATTAAAAAAACTTGTGTTTCAATTCAATATAGTTTTCGCACTATTAAGTATCAAATTAATTCTCTTGCCAAAGGTGTTCATTTGTGGTCATTTTGATTTTTTTATCAAGCAATAAAAGACCTAAAAATGATCAAAAATAACCAATCATAATTAGACTGTGGTGGGAAAGCATCTATATTTGCAACGTGATTATATTTTCTGTTAAAGATTTGTGTATATATAGATTGTTTCTTTTAGTGGGCATCTCCTATGGTTACCATTTGGCAACGTATAACACAAGTGTAGGAAAATAAAATATAGGAAAAGTCAATTTAGTGGCGAAAGCGATTGCCCTCAAAGATCTCAGAGTCGGTAATATATATCACTTTTCTACGTGGACAAAGCAGTAGTCAGAAGAATATAATACTACGCACTTGCGCAGAATAAGTGATGGAGAGATAAGAAAGAGAGAGAGAATGAGCTTGGTTTTCGCCATTAATGGACAAAGGTTCGAGCTTGAACTCTCGTCCGTGGACCCTTCAACAACTTTGTTGGAGTTCCTCCGCTACCAGACTCCTTTCAAGAGCGTCAAACTCAGCTGCGGCGAAGGTGAGTGATTATTGCTTAATTACCCTTTGTCTTCTTTATTTGATTACAGTTCTTCTTGTCTTGGTTTAGGAGGATGTGGTGCTTGTGTTGTTCTCCTCTCCAAATACGATCCTATCCTCAAAAACGTGGAAGATTTCACAGTCAGCTCTTGCCTCACACTCCTCTGCAGCGTAAACCATTGCAGCATCACAACATCAGAAGGACTTGGAAACAGCAGAGACGGTTTCCACTCCATTCACAATCGGTTCTCCGGTTTTCACGCCTCTCAGTGTGGTTTCTGCACACCGGGAATGTCTGTTTCTCTCTTCTCTGCACTCCTAGACTCTACATCTTCTTCCTCTTAGTTTACAGTTGTTGAAGCGGAGAAAGCTGTCTCCGGGAACTTGTGTCGGTGTACCGGATACCGCCCAATCATTGATGCTTGCAAGAGCTTTGCTTCTGATGTAGACATTGAGGATCTTGGCTTCAACTCTTTCTGTAAGAAAACTAGCTTGCCTCGCTTTGATAGTGAGAAGCGTGTCTGTACATTTCCAGAGTTTCTCAAGGATGATGAGATTAAGTCTACTGATTCTGGAACGCTTAAATGGTGTAGCCCGGGGAGTGTTGAGGAGCTTCAAATTATACTGGGAGCTTGTAAGGCTAATAGTGATGTAGTTTCTGTGAAACTGGTTGCTGGTAATACTAGTACAGGATACTACAAGGATGAAAAAGAGCGGAATTACGATAGATACGTGGATCTTACTCGAATAGCCGAGATGAGAGAGATAAGAGAAAGTCACAATGGGGTTGAGATCGGAGCTGTGGCAACAATATCTAAAGTGATTGCTGCTCTAAAAGAGATTCACATGTTTGGGAAGCTCGCTGCTCATATGGAGAAGATCGCTGCCAGGTTTATCAGGAACTTTGCTAGCATTGGAGGAAACCTTGTAATGGCTCAGAGGAAACATTTTCCTTCTGACATGGCCACTATACTTCTTGCAGCTGGCGCATCGGTTAACATTATGAGCTTGTCGAGAGGACTCGAGAAGGTAACACTTGAACAGTTTCTCCAGGGACCTCCTCTTGATGTTTATGATCTGGTTTTGAGTATCGAAATACCATTTTGGCATCATGAAGCTTCTTCTGGAGATTTGGTCTTTGAAACCTACAGAGCAGCACCTCGTCCGCTGGGAAGCGCTCTGGCTTACTTGAATGCTGCTTTCCTAGCTGAAGTGAATTTGGATACAAAGGAGATTGTTAACTGTCGATTGGCCTTTGGAGCTTACGGGACCAAACACGCCATTAGGTGTAAGGAAGTTGAGGAGTTTCTCTCTGGGAAACTACTTACTGACAATGTTCTCTATGAAGCTATTACCTTACTTGGCAAGATCGTTAAGCCACAAGAGGGTACAAGCAATCCTGCTTATAGATCAAGCTTAGCTCAAGGCTTTCTTTTCAACTTCTTTCACTCCTTAGAGAAACCTGGGCACCACTTGGATCAGCCAATGTTGTCTTCTTCACAACATGTTCCAATAGACAAAGAATTTTATCCGGTTGGTGATCCCGCTACTAAATCTGGAGCATCACTTCAAGCTTCTGGGGAGGCTGTTTATGTGGATGATATTCCAGCGCCCACAAACTGCCTCTATGGAGCTTTCATCTACAGCACAAAGCCATCCGCAAAGATAAAAGGTATTCGTTTCAAGGATAACTCGGTACCTGATGGAGTGGTTGCCGTCATTTCTTGCGAGGATGTTCCTAAAAGTGGAAAGAATGTGGGTTTTAAGTTTGCGTCTTTCACTGAGCCCTTATTTGCAGATGAGTTAACCCTTCATGTTGGCCAATGCATCGCACTCGTGGTAAGTCTAGTGTCAATGAGTTTTAAGTTATGTTCCATTACACTAGCAAACACACATAATATATTTTTTTCGCAGGTTGCGGATACGCAGAGGCATGCAGATACTGCAGCTAATCTTGCAGTAGTTGATTACGAAACGGAGGATATGGAACCACCAATCTTGCTGTGGAAGAGGCTGTTAACAAATCTAGCCTGTTTGAGATTTATCCTTTCTTATATCCACAACAAGTTGGAGACACCTTAAAAGGAATGTCCGAAGCTGATCATCGAATTCTCAGTTCCCAAGTATGTATTTGTGATTCTAGTCTCTCTTTCTCTCCTTCACTTTCTTTTTTGTGAAAAAAAAAGGGACTTTGAAATGAAACAGATAAGACTTGGGTCGCAATACTTCTTCTACATGGAGACGCAAACAGCTCTTGCAGTGCCAGATGAAGACAACTCCATTGTAGTCTATAGTTCATGTCAGATCCCTCAGTACGTACACTCCACGGTCGCTACTTGCCTAGGCATCCCTGAAAACAAGGTCCGCATCATAACCAGACGTGTCGGTGGAGGCTTTGGAGGAAAAGCTGTCAAAGCAATGCCGGTAAGTTTTTTTTTATATTAAATGTCTTCTTTTCACTCACTTTCTGCGCAAGAAACGTCAAAGCTTTCCATCTTCTCAGGTTGCAGCAGCGTGCGCTGTTGCTGCTAATAAACTGCAGCGTCCTGTGCGGACATATGTAAACCGTAAGACTGATATGATCATGACTGGTGGGAGGCATCCAATGAAGATAACCTACAGCGTTGGATTCAAATCCACAGGGAAAATCACAGCTTTGGAGCTAGAGATACTTATTGACGCAGGAGCAACTCTTGGTCTAAGCATGCTGATGCCATCAAATATCATTGGGGCGTTGAAGAAGTACAATTGGGGAGCCTTATCTTTTGATATCAAACTTTGCAAAACGAACCTGGTAAGTAAAGCAATCATGAGAGCACCAGGGGATGTTCAGGGTACCTATATCGCCGAAGCCATTATCGAAAATGTAGCTTCTAGCCTCCCCTTGGAGGCTGATACCATAAGAAATATTAATCTCCATACATATGAGAGCTTAGCTCTCTTCTACAAGGATGCTGCTGGTGAGCCACATGAGTATACTTTGTCTTCCATGTGGGATAAGCTGGGTGTATCTTCCAACTTTGAAGAGCGGGTTTCGATTGTCCGAGTGTTCAACGAGTTTAACATATGGAGAAAACGAGGGATATCTCGAGTACCAATCATTTATCCAGTTTCCATGTTTGCAACTCCAGGGAGAGTAAGCGTTTTGAGCGATGGAACAATAGTTGTTGAGGTTGGTGGGATCGAGCTAGGACAAGGTTTATGGACAAAGGTGAAGCAAATGACTAGCTATGCTCTTGGTTTGCTCAAATGTGGTGCAACTGAAGAGCTACTGGATAAGATAAGAGTTGTACAATCAGATACATTGAGTATGGTCCAAGGAAACTTTACAGGAGGTAGCACAACATCTGAGGGAAGCTGCGCAGCTGTTCGTCTCTGCTGCGAAACCTTAGTCAAGAGATTGAAACCTCTAATGGAGAAATCGGATGGTCCCATCAGCTGGAACAAGTTGATTTCTCAGGTTTCTCTTCTTTTTTTTTAAAGACTCACTGACTGCTTCTTGATTTTTTTTTTTCTCTCATTAATTCTTGATTCTTATGTATAAACGCAGGCATATGCTCAGTCAGTGAACTTATCAGCTAGTGACTTGTATACTCCAGAAGAAAAACCCACAAAGTACCTGAACTATGGTGTTGCAGTTAGCGAGGTAAGCTTCTCTCTTTGTGTATTCTCCCAATTTATCTTCTGAATTTGGAATATAGAAATCGAGTAACTTTTGGTATATCAATCAATATAGGTTGAGGTAGACCTTTTGACCGGACATACCACGGTTCTACAGACAGATATCTTATATGACTACGGAAAAAGCCTCAATCCGGCTGTCGATTTAGGACAGGTAAATAATAATAATAGAGAGCACACACACAAACACACATTTATTCTTCTTCACTTACAGTTGTGATGGTATTTTTTTTTTTTAATTCGGTCTTCAGATTGAAGGAGCTTTTGTGCAAGGACTTGGTTTTTTCATGCTTGAAGAGTACATAACCGATTCAGAAGGACTACTTGTGACACACAGCACATGGACATACAAGATACCGACTGTAGACACCATCCCAAGACAGTTCAACGTTGAGATGCTGAACAGTGGACGCCATGAAATGCGTGTACTCTCTTCTAAAGGTCCGTAGTTTTTTACACACGAAAAAATAATTTGAAGATCTTGGAATTAACTTTTCAGTCCTATTGTTTTTGTATGTAAATACAGCTTCAGGAGAGCCTCCTTTGCTACTGGCAGCTTCGGTGCACTGCGCTACAAGAGAGGCGATTAAAGAAGCGCGGAAACAGCTAAGGATGTGGAAGGGTGAGGATGGTCCGCGTTTAATGTTTCAGTTGCCAGTTCCAGCTTCAATGCCCGTTGTCAAGGAGCTTTGTGGTCTAGACATAGTTGAGAGCTATTTGGAATGGAAATCCCTAGTTAACTCGAGTTTATGAGTTAACAGAAAATTTTATATGTTTCTAAGTTTAAGACGGATATAATTATCTTATACTTGCTTAATAATACATGCGTTATTAATTCAAATATCAGTTATTGTCATGCTTTCAAAGAACGTCTATGATCATAAAGACGCAACAATTTGTAAAGTTCTCGTCTGTTGTTTAGCAAAATGGGACATCAATCGAGTGTTCTACATAATATAGTGTCACTGCCAATAGTTCAGCCATGAAGAGATCTAAGGAACAATTCAAGTAAAATGGAGATAGGAATTAGTATTACAGGCTCCTTTTCTGCATTTGAGGTGTTCTGTCAGGTGCGGATGTAAGAATAGTTTTGATCAGGGGCAAAACTATTGTTGCATCTGTGTGTCTTAAATCTCTGTGCACCAGTAAAAGCCCAGCACTCGTGGGTCGTACGCGCAAGGAAGATAAACTCGTTATCAAGGTTGACATCTGGGGGGTAGGCCGCCGTGGTACGGTATGCTTTTTCTAGGTTTAGGAAATTTACTTTTTCTAGATAAGTATGTATTCCTAAAGGAAAAAGGAAATCGGGTTTTTGAGGCTGCTATAAATATGGGTCTAAGGGTTTGTAAGATTATTCATTCACACAATAATAAGAAACCCTAAACGGGTATTTGCCTCAATACGTTTTGTTCTCTACTGTCTTCTTACTTTATTCGTGGCTGTTCACAACAACTGGTATCAGAGCCAGGTTTCGAAAACCCTAAAGAATGACCGGAGGAAGTTCTCTGAAGTTCGATGTTCCGAGATTCGATGAGAAGGGGAACTTCGGTATATGGAAACGACGAGTTAAGGATTTGCTTACGCAGCAAGGGATGAAGAAGGCTTTGTTGGAATCGAAACCGGAAGCGTTGGATCAGGATGATTGGGAAGAGATGCAGGATAAGGCCATCTCAACGATTCGACTTTGCTTGTCGGATGACATAACACATCAGGTGATGGACCTCACAACTTGTAAGGAGATGTGGGATAAGTTGGAAAAGATGTATATGTCGAAATCGTTATCTAGCAAACTATACCTCAAGCAGAGGTTGTTTGGTTTGAAGATGTTTGAGAACGGAGATCTGGTCGCACACGTCAACAACTTCAATCAAATCATCGGGGATCTGGTGCGTGTGGATGTGAAGATTAAGGACGAAGATCAAGCCATGATCTTGTTATGTTCTCTGCCTCCTCAATATGAGACGTTGCTGACAGCTCTAACAGTCGACAAAACGACTATAAACCTTGAGACAGTTTCTGCTGCATTACTCTCTCATCATGAGAGAAGGCAGAATATTGAGGTGGGTGACAACTCTCAAAGTGACGGATTGTATGTCGGCCAGGATAGAGGAAGGCAGCGGGGGAAGCAGCAGGTTGGTACTAGCAGGAAAAGATCAAAGTCAAAGTTCGGGAAGAAGGTAGTCTGCTATAGGTGTGGCAAGCCTGGTCACTATAGGAGAGTCTGTCCCGAAAAAGGGCAGAATTCGAAGGAGACAACGAACTCTGCAAACATAGTTCAGAAGAATGATGACTTAGAAGGATTAGCTGATTCGGATATGCTTGCTGTTACGTCAGGTGATCACTCGGATTCCTGGATATTGGATACAGGCGCTTCATTCCACATGACTCCTAACAAGGAGTGGTTTGAAACGTACAAGGCTGGAAACATGGGCTCTGTTCGACTTGCGGATGACAAAGTGTGTGGCGTTGTGGGCATTGGACAAGTCAAGTTTCGGATGTATGATGGGACTATCAGGACATTGACTGATGTCAGGCATATACCAGTCATGAATAAGAATCTAATATCTCTTGGGATGCTACATAGAAACGGTTTCAGGTTCAAATCTGATGATGGTGAAGTGTTGAAGGTTTTCAAAGGTTCTATGATGGTGATGAAGGGACAGATGACAGCTGGAAGCGTATATCGGTTGATAGGGAACATGGTTGTAGGTGGTGTCGTAGCTGCAGTTTTTGAGTCAGAGTGTACAACTTCGTGGCATATGCGTATGGGTCACATTGGGGAACACGGTTTGAAAGAACTCCTGAGAAGGGGTCTTCTGGACGGGTTAAAGGACTGCAAGATGGAGTTTTGCAAGTTCTGTGTGATGGGAAAACAGTCCAAGGTATCTTTTAAGATGGGTCAACACACGACAAAAGGTCTTATTGACTATGTCCATTCTGATGTGTGGGGGCCAACTCGGGTGCAATCATTGGGAGGATCAAAATACTTCGTTTTATTCATCGATGACTTCTCTAAGAAGGTTTGGGTGTACTTCATGAAGCAGAAATCTGAGGTGTTCGAAAACTTCAAGATTTGGAAAGCTGAAGTTGAAAATCAAACGGAGAGAAAGGTGAAGTACTTGAGAACGAATAATGCACAAAGTATATTGATGGGAAGTTCCAGAAGTTCTGTGAGGAGCATGGTATTAAGAGGCACTTTACAGTGCGTAAAACACCTCAGCAAAACGGTGCCAGTGAAAGAATGAACCGTTCGATTGCAGAGAAAGCAAGGTGTTTGAGGTTGAATGCAGGGTTATCAAAACAGTTATGGGCGGAAGCAGTAAACATGGCAGTCTATCTCATCAATAGATCGCCAAGAAGTTCCTTAGGAGGGAAGGTCGCGGAAGAGGTATGGACTGGGGTAGATATTGATTTATCAATTTCCAGAAGTTCTGTGAGGAACATGGTATTCAGAGGCACTTTACAGTGCGTAAAACACCTCAGCAAAATGGTGTCACCGTGTCAGTGAAAGAATGAACCATTCGATTACAGAAAAAGCAAGGTATTTGAGGTTGGATGCAGGGTTATCAAAACAGTTTTGGGCGGAAGTAGTAAACATGGAAGTCTATCTCATCAATAGATCACCTAGGAGTTCCTTAGGAGGGAAGGTCGCAGAAGAGGTATGGACTGGGGTAGATATTGATGTATCAAACTTGAGGATATTTGGATGTTCAGCTTACATGCTAGTTTCGGGAGACGAAAGATCAAAGCTGGATTCGAAATCCAAGAAGTGCATCTTTCTAGGGTTTGAGAAAGCATGTTATTCAGAGGGACTTTACAGTGCGTAAAACACCTCAGCAAAATGGTGTCACCGTGTCAGTGAAAGAATGAACCATTCGATTACAGAAAAAGCAAGGTATTTGAGGTTGGATGCAGGGTTATCAAAACAGTTTTGGGCGGAAGTAGTAAACATGGAAGTCTATCTCATCAATAGATCACCTAGGAGTTCCTTAGGAGGGAAGGTCGCAGAAGAGGTATGGACTGGGGTAGATATTGATTTATCAAACTTGAGGATATTTGGATGTCCAGCTTACATGCTAGTTTCGGGAGACGAAAGATCAAAGCTGGATTCGGAATCCAAGAAGTGCATCTTTCTAGGCTTAGAGAAAGGTGTTAAAGGGTTCAAGTTATGGGATCCTGAGGCGAGGAAGAGGATGTTTAGTCGAGATGTGGTCTTTGACAAGCAGTATATGGTGCAACAGGCGATATCAGACCGAGTGCCTGTGACCATTGAGACTATCACGGATTCTGAAGCTACTCAGGAGGAGTCTGGTGGGGATAAACCAGATGAAGTTAGTGATGAGCGGCCTGTGGAAGTAGTGCAGAAAGAGGCTCAACGTGGAACAGAGGAGAGTTTGGCTTCTAGGAGACCTAAACGTGCAACAAAGGCTCCAGTGAGATTCAGGTTTGAAGACATGGTCAATTATGCTCTTATGGTCGAGATGGATGATCCTACCAGCTATCGAGAAGCTATTAATAGCAATGAGAGGGAGGAATGGATTGGATCTATGACGGAAGAGGCGGAAAGTCAGGATAAAAACAAGACTTGGGATCTTGTGGAGTTACCTGAAGGGAAGAGAGCAATTGGTTGCAAGTGGATCTATAAGAAGAAGGAAGGGATATCTGTGAAAGAACCTAAGAAGTTCAAGTCTAGAGTGGTGGCAAAAGGATACTCACAAAAGAAAGGTATAGACTACGACGAGATATTCTCGCATGTAGTACGACACACTTCCATACGAGCTGTGTTGGGTTTGGTAGCTATTTGGGATTTGCATCTTGAGCAGATTGATGTGAAAACGGCCTTCCTTCATGGAGAGTTGGAGGAAGAAATATATATGGAGCAACCTGAAGGTTTGGTTAAGCCTGGAAAAGAGCATCTGGTGTGTAGATTGAAGAAGTCTCTCTACGGTTTGAAGCAGGTCCCATGGCAGTGGTCCAAACGGTTTGATTCATATATGTTGAAGATTGGCTATCAAAGGTGCGAGTATGATTGCTGTGTTTATGTCAAGTCCCTTGACGACCATTCTCCCATATTCTTGTTGTTATATGTTGATGATATGCTCATTGCTGCAAACGATATGGAGGACATAAATCGTTTGAAGGGGTTACTGGGAGAAGAGTTTGAGATGAAGGATCTTGGTGCTGCAAAGAAGATTCTTGGAATGGAGATTTGCAGGGATAGAAGATCTAAGAGATTATGGCTTTCTCAGAAGAGTTACATCGAGAAGGTGTTAGAACGTTTTGACATGTCGAAGTCAAAATCAGTCTCTTCACCATTGGCGAAGCACTTCATACTTTCAGCAGAGCAAAGTCCAAAGTCTGCTGAAGAGCTCAAGGATATGGCAGAGGTTCCTTATGCTAGCGCAGTTGGCTGTTTGATGTATGCAATGGTGTGTACAAGGCCGGATTTAGCACAAGCAGTTAGTCAAGTCAGTAAGTACATGTCGAATCTTGGAAGAAGACATTGGAATTCTGTGAAGTGGATCCTAAGGTACTTGCGAGGGACAAGTGACTCTGGGCTTATGTTTGGAGGAGAAGTGCAGGATTCAATTATTGGGTTCGTGGATTCAGATTATGGTGGAGACCTTGATAATAGCAGGTCGACTACAGGGTATGTATTTACTCTTGCAGGAGCACCTATATGCTGGAGGTCGGTACAACAATCTATTGTAGCATGTCGACCACTGAAGCTGAATACATGGCACTTGGGGAAGCAGCTAAGGAAGCAGTATGGGTACAAGGTCTTGTATCCGAATTGGGTGTTGATCAAGAAGGTGTTCAGCTACACTGTGATAGTCAAAGAGCATTATGTTTGGCTAAAAATCAAGTGTATCATGGGAGGACGAAGCACAATCGTATAAGGTTTCACAAGATAAGGGAGTTGGCAGCTTCTGGAGAAGTCTTGTTGGAAAAGGTGCATACGTAAGAAAATCCTGCTGACATGTTGACCAAACCTGTTACAATGGAGAAGTTCAAGCATTGCTTGGATCTGCTCCGTGTTTGCCAATGGTGAGAAGCAAAGGAGATTCCCCTCAGAAGATAGACGGGATAAAGAGATTTGTAGAGATTTTTCGTCAAGGTGGTGTTTGTTGCATCTGTGTGTCTTAAATCTCTGTAGTAAAAGCCCAGCACTCGTGTTTCGTCAAGGTGGTGTTTGTTGCATCTGCGGGCGTCGTAGGCGCAAGGAAGATAAACTTGCTATCAAGGTTGACATCTGGAGGGTGCGGGGGCCGTAGGCCGCCGCGGTACGGTATGCTTTTTCTAGGTTTAGGAAATTTACTTTTTCTAGATAAATATGTATTCCTAAAGGAAAAAGGAAAAAGGAAATCGGGTTTTTGAGGCTGCTATAAATATGGGTCTAAGGGTTTGTAAGATTATTCATTCACACAATAATAAGAAACCCTACACAGGTATTTGCCTCAATACGTTTTGTTATCTACTGTCTTCGTTGTGGGAACCGAAATTCACACCGTCGAGTTTTGTTAATCGGAGAAAAGCCAAATTAACCTAGCCTTCTCTGAAGGTCCCGATCATCTGCTTCAATGGTTGGCGGTGTATTGCATCTGTGTGTCTTAAATCTATGTGCAACAGTAAAAGCCCAACACTCGTGGGCGAAAGAAAGATAAACTCGCTATCAAGGTTGACATATGGGGGTTGCAGGGGCGGTAGGCCCCGCGGTACGGTATGCCTTTTTTAGGTTTAGGAAATTTACTTTTTCTAAATAAGTATGTATTCCTAAAGGAAAAAGGAAATCGGGTTTTGAGGCTGCTATAAATATGGGTCCAAGGGTTTGTAAGATTATTCATTCACACAATAATAAAAAAACCCTAAACGGGTATTTGCCTCAATACATTTTGTTCTCTACTGTCTTCTTGCTTAATTTGTGGCTGTTCACAACAACTGCTATTAGAGCTTTAGGTTACGAAAACCCTAAAGAATGACCGGAGGAAGTTCTCTGAAGTTCGATGTTCCAGGATTCGATGAGAAGGGGAACTTCGGTATATGGAAACGACGAGTTAAGGATTTGCTTACGCAGCAAGGGATGAAGAAGGCTTTGTTGGAATCGAAACCGGAAGCGTTGGATCAGGATTAATTGGGAAGAGATGTAGGATAAGGCCGTCTCAACGATTCGACTTTGCTTGTCGGGTGACATAACACATCAGGTGATGGACCTCACAACTTGTAAGGAGATGTGGGATAAGTTGGAAAAGATGTATATGTCGAAATCGTTATCTAGCAAACTATACCTCAAGCAGAGGTTGTTTGGTTTGAAGATGTCTGAGAATGGAGATCTGGTCGCACACGTCAACAACTTCAATCAAATCATCGGGGATCTGGTGCGTGTGGATGTGAAGATTGAGGACGAAGATCAAGCCATGATCTTGTTGTGTTCTCTGCCTCCTCAATATGAGACGTTGCTGACAG
>NC_027750.1:44734844-44735717 GCF_000695525.1 Brassica oleracea var. oleracea
TCGCAAGACATTCCGATTCCTAAGAGGCCCGTGAGGTCGCCAAACGCACCCCTCACGCCGAGCATGGTCTCTCCCGACTACCTCACGACTCTCAGGGACTTTTACCAGATTCCAAGTGGGGTCGTATTTCGGATCCCGAGTGGCAACGAGAGTGCGAAGAACCCTCCGGAAGGTTTCTTTACTTGCTATGAGGCCTTCCTGGTGTATTGCCGCATGTGGTTTTCGATCTTAAGTTCGTGCAGGGGATTAGGGTGTTCAATGCGGCGCTCGACAGAAGTTTCCGGGAGTCGCGTATCTCTCACTTCAAAGCCGAGGAGGCTGAAACAGAACTCTTTCGGTTTCAGTAGGAGGTCGAAGAATAGAGCTGAAGATAGGCTGAGCTCCATTCTTGGGCCCTTGTCCGTTAGAGGAGAGGAAAGATAGCGATTGTCGCCGAAATGAAGCGGAGGGCTGCTTTGTTTGCCACCGAATTCGAGAGCTTTAAGGATGCTCAAGAATTCGTGGGCGATTTTCGCGAGTGCCGTGGCTTGGTTGCTACCCTCTACAAGTCGCAGAACGAGGACTTCTCTTTTCCTGCCAAGGTCGCTGAGATGTCGGATCTTATGAACGGGTGTGCCCATGCCGAATCCTTGGTTATCGAAGGAAGGGTCCGACAGCTTTGGGATTCCATCGAGGTCTTGGAGGACACGGCGGAAGCGGGAACCGGGGTTGGTGATGAAGGTGCCGTGAAGGTGCCGGAGTCGCGGGCGGAGAGGTGGACCAGCCTGCTAGCTCGTTCGGGGTCTCCATGTCCGGGTTCTTTGACTTTGAGCTTTGAGGATTGTTGGGATTATGTCCCTTAGTTTTATTTCGAGGTTTGATGTATCTAGGCCA
>NC_027750.1:44737864-44738218 GCF_000695525.1 Brassica oleracea var. oleracea
TCTTCTGCGGGTTGTACTTCTGGGAGAGGATTTTCATCTCCTCTTCCATTACGATGAAGTCCGTTGCCTTATGAAGAGCGTCCTGAATCGTTCTCGGTTTTTCGAGGGATATCCATTGTCGGAATTTCGACCGGTACCAGAGAGTTTTCTTCAGAGCATCGATTGCCACTTTGTCGCTGATCCCGGTGACTCTTGCCATTACTAGCTTGAATCTGTTCATGAACTCGCAAAGTGGCTCGTCTTCTCTTTGAGACAGGCTCCAGAGATCGACGTCCGAGGTTTCTCTGTCCATGAACATGAAATACTGCTTGAGAAACTCTGAAGCAAGTTGGCGGAAACTTCCGATGCAATTTT
>NC_027750.1:44738240-44740106 GCF_000695525.1 Brassica oleracea var. oleracea
TTGGCGGAAACTTCCGATGGAATTTCGTTTTAGGCGAGAAAACCATTTGAGCGCGGCTCCTTTGAGGTTGTCGACGAAGAGGAGACAGAAGCCAGCGGCTCGTTCGCGTTCCTTGAGTTTGCACCTCCCCATCGCGATCTAGAAAGACTGCAAGTGCGCTTTCGGATCGGTGGTGCCATCGTAGATGGGAATTTTGATCTTCCCTGGGTCCGAGACGTTGGTCTCAGTAATCCAGGCAGTGAACGGGGTTTTGCATGCTTCCTCGAGAAATCTGTCGATCTCGGGCACAACGCTTGTCGCGTGGTAGATTTGTGATTTCACCGCTTTCACCTCCGCTGCGGTTTTCGCGATGTACTCGCGGAGATCATGGATCTCATCAGGATTTTTGGCAGCCTTGCGAGCTTGTCTGTGTTGGCTGCGGTGGATCCCGGCCTGCTTTTCGGCCAGCTCCTCCTGTTCTACCAAATAGAGGTTTTCATCTTCCTCGGTCATGGGTCTTTCGAAGGACGCGTCCTGCCGAGCGGACTGGCTTCGCGTTCTTCTTGGGTGGATGTCAGCACCGTCGTCCGAGTGATCGGACTGGTCGCTTATATCCAGGTCGATGCGCTCGATTTCTTCTCCTTCGTTGCTCCCGGTAGGAGGTGGAAGGTTCTCCGCAGTTGGCTGTGCACCTGGCTGGAGTGTTCCATCAGGGTTTTGGCCTGAGGAAGCCTTGTCCACATGTGCAGCTCGATTGCCCGGAGACTCAAAATCATGTCTTCTACCGCTGCGGGCTCTTGTGGTCCCGCGCGGGGCTTTGCTCCTGGCCTTCGCCGTTAAGGTTTCCACCTGTTTTGCGAGAGAGAAGCCACGAGTTTTCCTTGTTTGTCCGAATTTTTCTGAGCGGAGGAGAACATTTCCTTCATCTGGTCTAGTATCGCGGTGTCGGCAGTGACCGTTGATACGTTTCCAGCTGGAGTTTTATCCGCGTTGGCATCGACTGGAGTCCCGTCGTGCGTTTGCGGGTCTTTTTCAGCGTTGGTCGTGATATCGGACTGAGCGTGTGTGGTTGCGAGAGAGATAGATCCGTACCTCCCCTCCTTCTAGCGCCAAACTGTGGGAACCAAAATTCACACCGTCGAGTTTTGTTAATCGGAGGAAAGCCAAGTTACCCTAGCCTTCCCTGAAGGTCCCGGTTATCTGCTGGGCCACACACGACACGATCAATATGAAAGAATAAAATGAAAATAAGCAGAAAAAGAGAATAAGAGGATCTTATTTCCGAATTCGCGTTTGAGCGTGAACAACAAGTAAAGACCTAGGCTACAAGAGCTGTCGGTACGTTCGCTAGTTTAGTGACCTAAATCTAAACTGGTTGAGTAGCAGCTAGATTAGTAAAAACGGAAAAAGATGCCTAAATTGCACTAAGTGCTAAGTTGCTCTGATGTGCTCTGATCTCCCCTCCCTCTTCGTCCTAGGTCCTCCTTATATACTCCTCCTTAGGTCGTTTACCTCTTTTGGGCCGGATTTGTCGCGAAACGGGCTTTTCCATATTTCTTTCTTCTTTGTGATTATCTTTGGAAATTTGACATTTATCTCTTCCTGCGGATGAGATAAACCGTCATACCAGTCTTTGGGCTCAAGTCTTTTGGGACCATAGATGAGCCGTTGTCCGCAATTCGGACCCTCTTTGGGCCGTATCGAGACTTAAGCATTTTTACGATTTTACTCGCGAAGTAGCCATTGGTATAGGCATGGTTCTTCCAACGGAACCCTGTTTCTTCGCATAGCCGAGGCAGTTGGTGTTAAGTTAACCGTAACCTGCTCTACTACGAAGAATAGGAAACCGTTCGAGAGACATAACCTTCCCAACTTCCCGAATACTTT
>NC_027750.1:44740185-44743570 GCF_000695525.1 Brassica oleracea var. oleracea
TCTTTTGGGACCAAAGATGGGCCGTTGTCCGCAATTCGGACCCTCTTTGGGCCGTATCGAGACTTTAGCGTTTTTATGATTTTACTCGCGAAGTAGCCATTGGTATAGGCATGGTTCTTCCAACGGAACCCTGTTTCTTCGCATAGCCGAGGCAGTTGGTGTTAAGTTAACCGTAACCTGCTCTACTACGAAGAATAGGAAACCGTTCGAGAGACATAACCTTCCCAACTTCCCGAATACTTTTGACGATGTTTTTTAGACGGAACATTGGTGTCGTATCCACGGACCCGAAGACTGAGTTACGGAAACTTTGGACGAAGATGCATGGTTATGGGATGGGACCGGGTTCGGAATGGTCCACGGAGAATTGGCCGCGCTCGCCGGGCGAGCTGATCCGTGCCACGGTCGAGCTTGCCGGCGAGCCGATCGGCAACACGGTCGTGCTCGCCGGGCAAGCTGGCTTGTGTCACGGCCGAGCTTGCCGGCGAGTCGACCAGCGACACGGTTGTGCTCGCCGGGCGAGCTGGCTCGTGTCGCGGCCGAGCTCGCCGGCGAGTTGACCGGCAACACGGTCGTGCTCGCCGAGCGAGCTGGCTTGTGTCGCGGCCGAGCTCGCCGGCGAATCGACCGGAAACACGGTCGTGCTCGCTGGGCGAGCTGGCTCGTGCCATGGTCGAGCTCGCCGGATCGTTTCGGCTATTCATTTTCTCGGCATTTGAAGTTTTGACCGAGATTCGGTTTTTCTGCGGACTTTCGGACATCGATTCCGTCGTGACCGATTTTGACCCCAACATTCTTGCTTAATTCGTGGTTGTTCACAACAACTGGTATCTGAGCCAGGTTTCGAAAACCCTAAAGAATGACCAGAGGAAGTTCTGTGAAGTTCGATGTTCCGAGATTCGATGGGAAGGGGAACTTCGGTCTATGGCAACGGCGAGTTAAGGATTTGCTTACGCAGCAAGGGATGAAGAAGGCTTTGTTGGAATCGAAACCGGAAGCGTTGTATCAGGATGATTGGGAAGAGATGCAGGATAAGGCCGCCTCAACGATTTGACTTTGCTTGTCGGATGACATAACACATCAGGTGATGGACCTCACAACTTGTAAGGAGATGTGGTGTAGGACCCGATCCCGGCCGACTAGGCCGCGGTCGATGCCTCACGTTGCTCGGTCTATACACTGACCGAACCTCTAAAAATTTTGCCCTTTATTTAAAAATATCGCCCATAGGCGAGGGCTAACTCAGATCTTAGCTCAAGACTACCTTAGTCATTCCCTAGCTTAGATCATTTCAACTTATGCACAGCGGAATAACATCTATCATCCATTGGACTAAATCCAATCTAACACTTGTCTGGTCAGATCACCTTAGCTACTGGTCAGTAAACACAACTGCCAGCAAGCTCCAAGGTCGATCCTGAACCTAGACCAAGTCGTACAGTCAGTCAATCCCGAACCCAAATCAAGGCATACAAATCTGAGGTTCCATTCCCCTAACCATTCTATCTAAATCTATGCAACATTGCTAGATCATACCTTTGCCACATCCACGGAGCTTGTTAGCTCATCGACCCAGCTGCTCTAGCTCAATGAACTCGTAGATCAGCTGATTTAAACCAGCTGATCGAGCTGCGAGGTAGCCTTTCGCAGCTCCCCGTCCACTCGTCCAACTCCCTTATACCTTCATAAACTCTTCTCTTGGGTACTTAGTCATTCAGCCAACCATCCCCACATACATAAGTAACCCTTGAGAAGTCTTCAAACAGCCAAGGACATGCATCTGGCCCTTACCGGCTCATGCACTGTTCCACATCCCTTTTTGCCTTATAAGCTTATGATACCAAGTCCAGCTCATGGACTAACAATGCCCATCAGATCCTGAGTCAATCAACCAACCACCCCACATGACTCAGAACTGATGAGTCTTCATACTTCCTAATCAGTCATGGAACCATGTCCCACTGAACCTGATTAGTGTTGCTCTTACCACCGGTGCATCCTTTGATCAATCAGATCAGACACCTTGATCCATCATCCAAGGATCAGGTCATCCATCCTTGCCCATGATCAGGTCACACACGGCCTGCCTTACCAACGCCAAGGTTGATAACCAGCAATTCCTTATGATTAATATCATAAGTGACAATATGTTCCAGCACACAAACATATGATCAGTTATCCTAACACAAGGATCTGACCCCAATATGCCCTCAGGTGCAATTTCGACCCCAAGTAAACTTGCTCCAAAAATCAATTAAAATTCATGACAATTCATGATAAATCATAACTAAGAGAATGGTCCAATCGGATTTCCCAGAACCGGCCTCCAGCCCCTAGATCTCGGCCAAGATTAGCCAAACCGGCTCAAGGGACCATCTCTAAATCAATCCCTAAAAACTCATTAGGATTCATGATAATTCATGATAAATCTTAACTAAGAGAATGGTCAAGTCAGAATTCCAAGAACCGATCTCGATCCTATGGATCTTGGCCTAGAACAGCCCCACCGGCCACCTTGACCATCTCGAAATCAATCAGATAAAAATCCCCAAATACCATGATAATTCATGATAATTCACCACTAAGAGGATTTCAAAGTCAGATCGCCATAAATCCATCAGGAAGTAGAAGATCCGGACTTTGCTGCCAAACCAAGGCCGTGGAGGGTTCTTCTGAACTGGCCAAGCCATGGTTCAGTGTCATCAAGTCTGATCCAACAGACTACACCATAACCATTCATAATATATATTTCCTCAAGGACTTGCCATACTTAGCCATGATCAATTCCACAGTCAACAGAATTGTAATTCAAAAGGTAATCATAAAACCGATTACCTTATACATGATCTGATTAGGTCATGTGCCATTCCTTATTATGTTCGGCCATGCTCCTCCAGTGCATGCCTCTATCAATCCTTATCATATACTTCCAGTTTTGATAAGTTCCATTCATGGGTCGCACCCATCATCCCTTCCATGTAGCTCCCATGAAACCACTTTCTACACTGCATCTACCTTCAAGGCTGTTTTGGCCTGTAAGAGTGGAGTTTGGCCTTCTCCCTTCTCTCCTGGTTATCTGCGTGTGTTCCCAAGACACAGAGGAAGCCCAGGATGTGATCATCCATGATCAAACATCATCACAGGGTCGTCCACCACTTCCCCCTTCAGTGCCCATGATACTGGCTTTCTACACACATCTGCCCTTAAGGCTGTCTTGGCCTTTGGGAATGAGTTCCGGTCATCTACCTTCTTTCCTCACCATTTGCGTGTGTTCTCAGGCCCTGGAGGATACTTTGGGTGATAACATCACAGATCAAAAGCCACCAGAAAGTCGTTCATAACTTTCCCCCTTGATCTCTCCCAAAACTGCCTCTTTATGGCCTTC
>NC_027750.1:44743864-44746077 GCF_000695525.1 Brassica oleracea var. oleracea
CCTCTGGCAGTTACCACACGCCCTGGAACTGCCAATCCACTCCTGGACAAGGCCAAACAAGGCCCAGACTGATTGCCCACGCCCCTGGCTCAATCCCAAGAGCCCACCAGCCCATCGGCACACACGGGTCACCCACATGGCCCGGCCACAGTCCAGACCCGGCCCAACTGCCCATGACTTGAACACTCAGTCCAGCTGAGTTGAGCTGATCCCCAGCTGTCCCAGCTGAGTGAGCTAGTCCATCTAGCTCAGGGAGCTGACACACTCTTCAGTGAGCTACACTGAGCTGCACTACACTTTACCTAGCTGGTCGAGCTTGCTTACTGCATCGCCCAGCTGTTATACACTGTGTCCAGCTTGTTTACTTTATGTTCTTCAATCCTTCTAAGTCCCTTGGTCAATTTCCAGACCTAGACTTAGTTTTCCCATGATCCATTCTGATCACTCACTTCATCGAGCTTCACCTGGATCTTGTCCAGCTACCAGCTCGCTTGTCCAGCTCCTTTGAGCTTGTCTCCTTCTTGGATTAGCTATGCCTTAGCTTCCTGATGCCCTTAACCTTACTTCCAGGCTATGACACGCTTGTCTTTGGGCCATATGACCATACTGGTGCATTTCCACGCACCGCAGTCCGTCCGAATGATCCTATTCAGAATCGGGGACATGACAAGTCTCCCCCACTTGCGAAGGATTCGTCCTCGAATCCAGTGGTGTTAACCTCTTGTTCTCATGACAAAGGTTCCATCTGAACTCCTTTGTACCCGGAACATGGAGCATGCTCGATTGGTTCTTTCTAACCAATTTGTTGCATCTCCCACCTTGTTCCTTCTCACTGACCATTTCTTGGTCATCATATACACAACAAGTCTCCCCCACTTGATAGATATTTAACCTAAAATCTTATCAAGTGGTCCATCAAGAACCCATACAAAGACATGACTTGTGTCACTGACCCAACTCTCCAGGTTGGGGTCCTAGTAGACACCAAGTCTCTTACTCTCTGACCCTAGTCCATGACTAGATCATCTTCAGTCCCTAAGAACTTACTGCATACCCGAGTCTTAGTAGATTTACCCAATCTCCAAGCCACTCAATGTATCAGTCAAGTCTTAATGAACTCGTTCCAATCTTTAGGCCGCTTGTTGTACCACAACTCCTAACAGATTGTTTTGTTTCCTTACGTCCTTACAGACACCAGGGGTTCATGATCCTAGCCTAATCGTACTGGATCATCCCTTAACCGACCACAACCTTTACCAGCTTGGCCATATTGCGATCTTAGTCCCTACTAGACTAAACCACCTTAACTTTACTTCTGTCCATCACTGGACTTTGTCATATTTCGATCCTGGTCCATTTAGGACGTGATCATATTCCGGTCCTGGTCCACTCAAGGACTCGACCGTGCATTCCGACCATAGGTCCATCTCCGAGTAGGTCGTGTCCTAATCCTCGTCCCTTACCGGACTTGATCATATTACGGTTCTGGTTAGCATGAAACCCAAACTTACCTCAACTCTCACTTGGCTTACCACAACTAAGGTTCCAAGTCATCTCAGTTTTCAGAAATAATTTTGGTTTGGAACTCAACATCTTTGAGCACTGTCCGTAACCGGATCAAGCATGCTCTGATACCAACTTGTAGGACCCGATCCCGGCCGACTAGGCCGCAGTCGATGCCTCACATCGCTCGGTCTATACACTGACCGAACCTATAAAAATTTTGCCCTTTATTTAAAAATATCGCCCATAGGCGAGGGCTAACTCAGATCTTAGCTCAAGACTACCTTAGTCATTCCCTAGCTTAGATCATTTCAACTTATGCACAGGGGAATAACATCTATCATCCATTGGACTAAATCCAATCTAACACTTGTCTGGTCAGATCACCTCAGCTACTGGTCAGTAAACACAACTGCTAGCTAGCTCCAAGGTCGATCCTGAACCTAGACCAAGTCATACAGTCGGAGGTTCCATTCTCCTAATCCGTTCTATCTAGTACTAAACAACAGTTACTAGATCATACCTTAGCCACATCCACGGAGCTTGTTAGCTCATCGACCCAGCTGCTCTAGCTCAATGAACTCGTAGATCAGCTGATCGAGCTGTTACACTCGAACTGAGCTAAGACCGAGCTATGGCCAACTGCAATATACTGCGTCCAGCTCCTGTACATATAAAACAACTCCCCTAGGTACTTAGTCATTCAGCCA
>NC_027750.1:44748489-44757222 GCF_000695525.1 Brassica oleracea var. oleracea
TATGCCTTAGCTTCCTGATGCCCTTAACCTTACTTCCAGGCTATGACACGCTTGTCTTTGGGCCATATGACCATACTGGTGCATTTCCACGCACAGCAGTCCGTCCGGACGATCCTATCCAGAATCGGGGACATGACATGTGGGATAATTTGGAAAAGATGTGTATGTCAAAATCGTTATCTAGCAAACTATACCTCAAGCAGAGGTTGTTTGGTTTGAAGATGTCTGAGAATGGAGATCTGGTCGCACACGTCAACAACTTCAATCAAATCATCGGGGATCTGGTGCGTGTGGATGTCAAGATTGAGGACGAAGATCAAGCCATGATCTTGTTGTGTTCTCTGCCTCTTAAATATGAGACGTTGCTGACCGCTCTAACAGTCGACAAAACGACTATAAAGCTTGATCTGCTGCATTACTCTCTCATCATGAGAGAAGGCTGAATACTGAGGTGGGTGACAACTCTCAAAGTGACGGATTGTATGTCGGTCAGGATAGAGGAAGGCAGCGGGGGAAGCAGCAGGTTGGTACTAGCAGGAAAATATCAAAGTCAAAGTTTGGGAAGAAGGTAGTCTGCTATAGGTGTGGCAAGCCTGGTCACTATAGGAGAGACTGTCCCGAAAAAGGGCAGAATTCGAAGGAGACAACGAACTCTGCAAACATAGTTCAGAAGAATGTCGACTTAGAAGGATCAGCTGATTCGGATATGCTTGCTGTTACGTCAGGTGATCACTCGGATTCCTGGATATTGGATACAGCGTTTCATTCCACATGCCTCCTAACAAGGAGTGGTTTGAAACGTACAAGGCTGGAAACATGGGCTCTGTTCGGCTTGCGGATGACAAAGTGTGTGGCGTTGTGGGCATTGGACAAGTTAAGTTTCGGATGTATGATGGGACTTTCAGGACATTGACTGATGTCAGGCATATACCAGTCATGAAGAAGAATCTATTATCTCTTGGGATGCTACATAGAAACGGCTTCAAGTTCAAATCTGATGATTGTGAAGGGTTGAAGGTTTTCAAAGGTTCTATGATGGTGATGAAGGGACAGATGACAGCTGGAAGCTGGAAGCGTATATCGGTTGATAGGGAACGTGGTTGTAGGTGGTGCCACAGCTGCAGTTTCTGAGTCAGTGTACAACTTTGTGGCATATGCGTATGGGTCACATTGGGGAACACGGTCTGAAAGAACTCCTGAGAGGGGGTCTTCTGGACGGGTTAAAGGACTGCAAGATGGAGTTTTGCAAGTTCTGTGTGATGGGAAAACAGTCCAAGGTATCTTTTAAGATGGGTCAACACACGACAAAAGGTCTTATTGACTATGTCCATTCTGATGTGTGGGGGCCAACTCGGGTGCAGTCATTGGGAGGATCAAAATACTTCGTTTTATTCATCGATGATTTCTCTAAGAAGGTCTGGGTGTACTTCATGAAGCAAAAATCTGAGGTGTTCGAAAACTTGAAGATTTGGAAAGCTGAAGTTGAAAATCAAACGGAGAGAAAGGTGAAGTACTTGAGATCGGATTATGGCACAAAGTATACTGATGGGAAGTTCCAGAAGTTCTGTGAGGAGCATGGTATTCAAAGGCACTTTACAGTGCGTAAAAAACCTCAGCAAAATGGTGCCAGTGAATGAATGAACCGTTCGATTGCAGAGAATGCAAGGTGTTTGAGGTTGAATGCAGGGTTATCAAAACAGTTCTGGGTGGAAGTAATAAACATGGCAGTCTATCTCATCAATAGATTGCCAAGAAGTTCCTTAGGAGGAAAGGTCGCATAAGAGGTATGGACTGGGGTAGATATTTATTTATCAAACTTGAGGATATTTGGATGTCCAGCTTACATGCAAGTTTTGGGAGACGAAAGATCAAACCTGGATTCGGAATCCAAGAAGTGCATCTTTCTAGGCTTTGAGAAAGGTGTTAAAGGGTTTAAGTTATGGGATCCTGAGGCGTGAAAGAGGATGTTTAGTCGAGATGTGGTCTTTGACGAGCAGTATATGGTGCAGCAGGCGATATCAGACCGAGTGCCTGTGACCATTGAGACTATCACGGATTCTGAAGCTACTCAGGAGGAGTCTGGTGGGGATAAACCATATTAAGTTAGTGATGAGCGGCCTATGGAAGTAGTGCAGAAAGAGGCTCAATGTGGAACAGAGGAGAGTTTGGCTTCTAGGAGACCTAAACGTGCAACAAAGTCTCCAGTGAGATTCGGGTTTGAAAATATGGTCAATTATTCTCTTATGGTCGAGATGGATGATCCTACCAGCTATCGAGAAGCTATTAATAGCAATGAGAGGGAGGAATGGATTGGATCTATGACGGAAGAGGCGGAAAATCTAGATAAAAACAAGACTTGGGATCTTGTGGAGTTACCTAAAGGGAAGAGAGCAATTGGTCGCAAGTGGATCTATAAGAAGAAGGAAGGGATGTCTGTGAAAGAACCTAAGAAGTTCAAGTCTAGAGTGATGGCAAAAGGATACTCGCAAAAGAAAGGTATAGACTACGACGAGATATTCTCGCCTGTAGTACGACACACTTCCATACGAGCTGTGTTGGGTTTGGTAGCTGTTTGGAATTTGCAACTTCAGCAGATGGATGTGAAAACGGCATTCCTTCATGGAGAGTTGGAGGAAGAAATATATATGGAGAACCTGAAGGTTTGGTTAAGCCTGGAGAAGAGCATCTGGTGTGTAGATTGAAAAAGTCTCTCTACGGTTTGAAGCAGGTCCCAAGGCAGTGGTACAAACGGTTTGATTCATATATGTTGAAGATTGGCTATCAAAGGTGCGAGTATGATTGCTGTGTTTATGTCTAAGTCCCATGACGACCATTCTTCCATCTTCCTGCTATTATATGTCGATGATATGCTCATTGCTACAAACGATATGGAGGACATAAATCGTTTGAAGGGGTTACTGGGAGAAGAGTTTGAGATGAAGGATTTTGGTGCTGCAAAGAAGATTCTTGGAATGGAGATTCGCAGGGATATAAGCTCTAAGAGATTATGGCTTTCTCAGAAGAGTTACATCGAGAAGGTGTTAGAACGTTTTGACATGTCGAAGTCAAAATCAGTCTCTACACCATTGGCGAAGCACTTCATACTTTCAACAGAGCAAAGTCCAAAGTCTACTGAAGAGCTCAAGGATATGGCAGAGGTTCCTTATGCTAGCGCAGTTGGCTGTTTGATGCATGCAATGGTGTGTACAAGGCCGGATCTAGCACAAGCAGTTAGTCAAGTCAGTAAGTACATGTCGAATCCTAGAAGAAGACATTGGGATTCTGTGAAGTGGATCCTAAGGTACTTGCGAGGGACAAGTGACTATGGGCTTATGTTTGGAGGAGAAGTGCAGGATTCAGTTATTGGGTTCGTGGATTCAGATTATGGTGGAGACCTTGATAATAGCAGGTCGACGACAGGGTATGTATTTACTCTTGCAGGAGCACCTATATGCTGGAGGTCGGTACAACAACCTATTGTAGCGATGTTGACCACTGAAGCTGAATACATGGCACTTGGGGAAGCAGCTAAGGAAGCAGTATGAGTACAAGGTCTTGTATCCGAATTGGGTGTTGATCAAGAAGGTGTTCAGCTACACTGTGATAGTCAAAGTACATTATGTTTGGCTAAAAATCAAGTGTATCATAGGAGGACGAAGCATATTCGTATAAGGTTTCACAAGATAAGGGAGTTGGCAGCTTCTGGAGAAGTCTTGTTGGAAAAGGTGCATACGTCAGAAAATCCTGCTGAAATGTTGACCAAGCCTTTTACAACGGAGAAGTTCAAGCATTGCTTGGATCTGCTCCGTGTTTGCCAATGCTGAGAAGCAAAGGCGGTTCCCCTCAGAAGATAGACGGGATAAAGAGATTTGTAGAGATTTTTCGTCAAGGTGGTGTTTGTTGCATCTGTGTGTCTTAAATCTCTGTGCACCAGTAAAAGTCCAGCACTCGTGTTTCGTTAAGGTGGCTTTTGTTGCATCTGCGGGCGTCGTAGGTGCAAGGAAGATAAACTCGCTATCAAGTTGACATCTGGGGGGTGCGGGGGCTGTAGGCCGCCACAGTATGGTATGCTTTTTCTAGGTGTAGGAAATTTGCTTTTTCTAGATAAGTATGTATTCCTAAAGGAAAAAGGAAATCAGAAAAAAAAAAAAAAAAAAAAAAAAAAAAAAAAAAAAAAAAAAAAAAAAAAAAAAGAAAAAGGAAATCAGATTTTTGAGGCTGCTATAAATATGGGTCTAAGGGTTTGTAAGATTATTCATTCACACAATAATAAGAAACCCTAAACGGGTATTTGCCTCAATACGTTTTGTTCTCTAGTGTCTTCTTGCTTAATTCGTGGCTGTTCACAACAACTATAATACATTGTTTATATCTTTATAACTCTGAATTTTTAACAGGAGCATACCAAATTTATAGCTGTCCCTTCCACATCCCTGTAGATTCGCCACTGTACGCTACTCACTTAATTTAATGGCTACAGAAGGTTTACAGGAGATATACAACAATGTCAATGCTATTCGAAATGGCAATCACTTTGTGAGGTATTCAGCGTCAATAGATCTTGAACTCGATAGTGACAGTGATTTTGATTCCATTTTGTGGCTTTTGCGGATGGTCAACTACTTCATCTTTGGCGTGATTTGAAGTGACTTCAAGGTCGGCCTTGTCGTCTTTTTGAGTTGTGCATGTTTTGACATATCTAACAAGAGGATCATGTCAACTATTTTTAGTGGCCGGTGGAGGCAAGATCGACTATTCTTGCTCCTTTTGCGGTTTCTTTTATTGGAGTTACTTTTTGTCTTTGGTGTTAGTGTAACCTCTTTTCTGTCGGACGCAGCTAGTTCTACTTCAATTTTTTTTGGACAGCTTGACGTTCTTCCGTGGAATGGCCTTTTCGCAGGTAGAAGGTGCAGAATTTTGTCGTTTAGCCAGACCGTTCATTGCGTAAGAGTGTTGTCTGTTAGTGGGAGGCTATTTCTTGATTGATTGGTTTTGTCATTTCTTATTTGGATTAGGATTATTGCTTCTCGCATTGTATTGCTCTTTGAGTATGTGCGACTTCTTCCTCTAAGCAGCAAAGTATGAGGCTAAATAAAGAGCATTATCCAAGGCGGTGAGTGCTCTGACTGAAAATTCTTCTCATAATTGAGAGGAGAACCATACTTAATTTTAAGAGTGGTGATGGCTACCCATTCGTGGAGGTCACAAATTTGGGATTTGACTTCTCTGAATCTGGTAATAAAAGATCTTAGAGGTTCAAACGGTGCTTGTCTTACATTCCACAAATTGACCTATGAGGCTTGTGTTTCTAATGAATACAAAGTATTGTTTCAATAAAGTAGAGACACTTTGTGGAAAGTTTTCTTTCAAGTTTCCTTTAATCCCGGTGAACCATTCACGTGCTGGACCGGTTAGATTTTCCGCGAAAAAAACACTATAGCCAACTTCTTTTTCTTTGTTAGTTAAGTGGACTCGGGAGACGGCTAGACCAAAGGCTCTGATATGAGATTTGGGGACAGTGTTTCTGAAATATTAGAGGAATCGGATTTTTCCTATGTCTCGTAGTAGCGTGTTTACTATTCGGTTAGTGAAGGGTGTACGTTGAATTTCTTCGATAATTCGATCTATATCGGGTGCCGAGTTCGCTTAAATGTGCATGATGACTTGCATCCTTTTTAGTTTGCCTTGTTTCTTTCGAAATAAGTTTAAAATGATTCTCTTTCCTTAATATTTCTTGATGCGCTTCGGTACATGGAACCGGACCAGGATGGAGTTCAGGCAGTCCAAACCCTTCAGACCGTACCAACCAGACCAACCTTGCCGTGTACCGCATGGACCTGCGCATGTCCGTAACGGAGCTAAGGATGGAACTACGTCCTGACGATGGAACTGACCGACCCACAGGCGTCCTTTCCTGACCTTCTCGACAAGCTAAGACTGATAGTCGAGCCAGACTTGACTTGGGTCTTGAAGAATCTGAAGACGACCGTGCGTTCTCCCTTTTGGCCTGTTTGGTTTATCCCGACGAACGTACCATCGACCTTGCCTCTGTTGACCATATGATGGATTTCTCTTACCCATATTTCTCTAAGGCAAGGATTCTCCAACTTTCTGAAGACTTGATCCACGCAAGGACGAGACTCGTTCGTGAAGAACACCCGATGGACTATACGGATCGTCCCGTGTGCGTTCTTCTACCTTACCGTCATGGACCAGATCAACCCGGATGAACATGGATAGTAGGCGAAGTGTTTTTTTACCAGTCTTCCTCAATTTCGCCAACTTTGACTCTCTTTATTATTTTCTAGTCAATGTTGTCTTTTTCTAGATGTGTTTTTCCACAATTTCTTTATGTCTTTCTTTGACCACATCCACTATAAATATGTAAACATTTCTCATTATCAAATCAATCGATTTTCTTCTTATTTTTGAGTTCAATCTCACTGCTCTTCGTTTAAAACACTTCATTGTTTCTTGGTGAGTCATATCCAAGTAAACAGCCTCTAATCCGTTGGACTGGTACGCCATATCCAGCAACGAATAGAGTTCGGGAACATCAGCAGCCTTCCGCATCTGTTGTGCGACCCTTCGATCTATCAGTTCTCCCTTTTGACCAGTTCATATCCCCCTTAGTCCGATTGAGTGATCCTATCCGAATCTAGGACATATCAAAGTGGTATCAGAGCCACTCAACCAGTAGTACCTTTTCATCTTCTCATCTTCCATTTTCTAAAACACTTCTTCTTCTTCTTCTTTCTATCTCAAATCCGGGCCATCTCTTTACCTTTGCCATAGTATTTAAAAAAAGATCTATAAAAAAAAAAGAATCAAAAGTTCGATTTATTTGGCTTGGTGGTGGAAGAGAAATTTTGCTGGCTGAAGAGAAATCCAGCCTTAGAGTGGTTTATATGGGTTTCAAAACCAATTCTCTTATGTTTCTATCTTGTGTTCATCCCTTGTTTACTTGGAGATTTCCATTGGGTTACTTGATTTGCTCTCTTAGAACCTTGAGAAGAGACTCTTGAGTGACTAGTAAAATCCGAGAGAAACACTTGAGTGAACAAGATTAAACACTTGAGAGAGTGAGAATTTCTTTTGTCTACTAATTTTTTTTGTGTTTAGCATTTTTAGGAAACCATGAGTAGTGAAGAAAAAAGAAACCGATCCGAAAATTTTGTTGCTGGTTTGTCTAACTTGCAAATGAGAGCTTTGAATGATTCTATGACTAACCTTATGAATGGAGGTTTAGAACATATCCATTAGATGCTTGACGAGATCCAGGGAAGCCAAAATATGCGTAGTAACATCCCGGGCCCGAGCCCAATATTTAATGACAAGGCCCGTGATGATTTGGCCCATGTAGAGAAAACCCTAGGGTTTTCCCCTTCCTCTTCTATAAAAAGGAGGCAGCCCTTAGGTATTTCTCTACAGAGACAAAACACAGCGAAGCCCTGCCCAGTTGGAGAGAGAGCAGCCGCCGGCCACCAAACTTCCACCGACCACCGCGTAGCCTCACCGGAGAGGAGATCTTGTCGTGTTTCGATCCCTTCTCGTCGTTTCCTTGAGTCTTCTACTCTTTTTCTTCTAGATCCAGCAACTAGTGAGGGTAAGGAAACCATAAACACTCTCTTTTAGATCTCTCCTATCTCTTTCTTCTTCTAGATCTCTAATCTAGGGTTTGGGTGGAAACCAACCCTTGTTCTTGTAGATCTGGTTCGTGAGGATCCGTAGAACTCAGATCTACACTGTTTCTTATCTCATCTTGCATGATTCATCGCCGGAGCGGGCATGCGGCGTGCATCTGTATGAAGTATGAACGTAGTAGCGTGATGTCGCGGAGACAACGTGAAACGTATGAACATGGTGGTGGATTACGTGGAGACAGCGTGATGTGGCGTGATCGCGTGAAGGTGCGGAACTCACGGAGACATCGGTATGTGGTGAGTTCTCACACGACAACATGAGAGGCGTGGAGCAGTGTGATGTGGCGTTAGTCTCATGTTGGCACCGCCGGGGTTTATCCTCGTTATGTGATACTTATGTTATGTTGTGTGATGATTGTTGGTGATTGATTTCAGGGCTCCCAGAGCTTCCCTCACTGAGTATTTGTCGAAATACTCAGCCCTCCTTTCTTTTCAGGTGAGTTCGAGGAAATGCAGGAGTAGTCATCTCGATGTGGTGCTGGCTCTTCGGGTGTTTGGTTTTCTTCAAGTTTATTTCATTTTAAAACTTGGTGATTTGGTTTTAAGCGTTTCCTATTCATTTTAGTACGATTATTGTGGGAACCAAAATTCGCACTGTCGATTTCCGTTTAAATTAGGAAACTAGGAAAACCCTAATTTCCCAGAGGTCCCGGAGATCTGTTAATACCACACGCTAAGCAATCAGAACATGAGATATCAACGACAAAGTACAAAAATCGTAAAAAGAGAGCAATATAGATCTTATTCCGAATCTGTGTTTGAGCGTTACAACAAGGTATAAGCCTGGGCTCGAGAGCTGTCGGCGAGATTCCTAGTTCTAGCAATCCTAAGACGGCTAAACCTAATTGAGTCACAGCTCAAAATAACAAAAACGGAAATATGCCTAAATCGCTCTAAGTGCTAAATTTTCTCCGAAAAAAGTCTCTCCCCATGCCTCTCGCCTAGGACTCTTTATATACTGGCTCATAGGTCGGTTTACGCTTTTCCTCTTCTGCCCTTAAGCCGTCATAGCATAAAAATGGAGATATTC
>NC_027750.1:44757234-44758936 GCF_000695525.1 Brassica oleracea var. oleracea
CGATCTTCGTAATTATCTTCAAAATTTCGTATTTATCCGCGGAAACTTGACGTTTATCTTTCCTTGCGAACCAAGCATAAACCATCATCCGGCTTACGGGATGTTGGCTAAGAAATCGTAAGTTGGGCCTCGAGTCATGTCTTAGGTCCCTTTGGGCCGTCTTCTGACTCGAAGCGCTTATTACGGCTTCTTTCGATAAAGAAGAAAATTTCCGCGGTTTTTACCGTAAAGTTGGATTGATGACTTAGAATGACGGAAAACATGAAACGGGTTCGCTACGGTCTTCGGGAGATAGCATCGAAGGGTAGACGAGAATGCATGGACTAATGTCGTATCGACGTTTCGGAAGAGCTGTGTTGCTACATAGCGACCGAGCAGGACGGACGCTCAGTCGCTACGTAGCGACCGAGCTTGGCTCGAGCTCGGTCGCTACGTAGAGACCAAACAGCGTGCATGTGCGGTAGTTGCGTAGTGTCCGAGCTTGGTTCGTCCGTGTTCTGATCGTCATACTCGGACCTATCCGTAGCTGGTCTGGGTATGTTTCCGATGACTTATGTTTGATCTAAATATAATTCTAAAGAAGCTTTATCTCGAGAACATACGTTGCGACGTTTTCTTGACTGAGCATGATTTGTTGCGGAAAGACATACTTGTATTCTGCGGGGATTTGGACGTTAATTTCGTCGTAACCGTTTTCGACCCCAACAGTTAGCCCCCCAGCTCGTTAGAATCGTGGATTTCTAGTGAGATTCTAACGCGCGGTATGGCGGTATCGGACGAGATTGGTGTATTTGGACGAAGTTCGTGTCCAAAAATCCGCAAGTAAATAGTAATTTCTCATGCCTATAAGAAGGGAGGTAACTTCTTCACAACCTTTACACTTACTCATTCTCATAGAGAGGTCTCTTGAAAAATTTCTTCTTTTTTTTTTTTCTCTCTACCCTTTTCTTCTTGATTCATAAAAGGAAAATACGAAATGTCGAGTAAGAAAAGGAGTTCGAAGAAAGGATCCTTGCCCGTGAACGTTCCTAAAGAGCTCCTTGTGCCAAAGATAGAATTCATTCCTCATTCGGTAGACCCGGCTGAGAACGAGGTATGGTGGGTCGCGTGTTATGGTTCGATCACACCTCCAAAAGAGAAGTCGTTCCCAGTCATGAACCGTCGCCCGGTCGAGGAAGGTGCACCAAGTAGGAGTACTGGTGAATTCCTCGAGATCATGCGGTCGTTCTATCAGATTTCGGATGCGGTGGAGTTCCAGGTTCCTTGTCAAGGAGAGCACGCTAGCAGTCCCCCGGAGGGTTACTTTACTTGTTACGAAGCATTCGTAGTGCACTGTCGCTTGTGGTTCCCGATTCCCAAAATTATCGTCCGTGTGTTTGATCGTTTCGAGGTGGCGATAAGCCAACTGAATCCCCTTGGCATTCAGCACCTCATTGGAGTCCTGATCCTGAGCTACGAGCATGGTCTCTCCCTTACCGTCAATCACTTTGAAGCACTTCTTAGGTTACAGATCGTCAAGGATACGGACAAGTACAGGTTGGTCCCTCGGAACTTCATGTCAGTGGTTAAAGGGTTTACTTCCAACTTCAACTCGTGGAAGAAATTTTTCTTCTTCGTTAGTATAGACGATGCGTCAGTTGAAAAGAGTTGTATCCCATTGTTCCGGAGGTTGCCAAACGATCGTCCCTTCATCAATCCTCTT
>NC_027750.1:44759078-44760602 GCF_000695525.1 Brassica oleracea var. oleracea
CATGCAGTGACTCCGAGCCCAATGACCAAGGTCCCGATGCTGCTCCCACGGTTGCGACGGGGCTGAATTCTTCGAAGGGAAAAGATATTGACCTTGGTGACATAGAGTTTTTGGTGGACGATTCCATGCTTCCAGGATGGGATTCAGACCTTGCTTTTGGCGATGGAAGCGGTACGAGCGAGGTCCCTATTCTGGACTTCGATGATTTCTTTGCTGGTCTTCCCTCAGGCTTCGATGCTCCTCCGGCTACGAACGAGTCGGGGAGGCCGAAAGTCATCGCGGAAGGATCTCGTATCATCAATGGGGTAAATTTTGACGATCGTTATTATTATATTTTTTTTGCTTATAACGTGTCAATTGGTTTTACATGGCTTGAACTTGCTTGGATCGGCCATTGAGGCAAACCATAGAGAAGCCATGATCTATCGCTTTAAAGCGAAGAAAGCGGAAAAGGATCTTGTTCGCATGCGAGACGAGATGTTGGCGCAAAATGCGCAACTCGCTCGTGATCATGCGAGCGCTGTTCGTAAGGCGGAACGGAAGGGCAAGAGGGAGATTGTCGAGGTGATGAAGACTCGCGCCTCTCATTTCTAGGTCGAGTACAGGAACCTCAAGGATGCTTTCACCTCGCTAGGCGATTTCCGTGAGTGTCGCGGTTCAGTCGGGAGCCTTTGGAAGACGAGGGCGGACGATTATGATTTCGAGAAGGAGATGGAGTTAATAAAGGGTGGCATGAAGGATCATGCTCGCGCTGAGGCGCTCATTCCTCCGATCGACGGGAGGATTTAGGGATTTTGGGATCCCATCCCGGTTTCTCCTGATACAGTAGAGACCACGACCGAGTTTTCCGGTGATTACGAGGAGGTGGATCGTCCCGCGGATGCGTTTGGAGCTTCGTTGTCCGGGAACTTTTACTTTGAACCTTGAGAGGTGGAGTGAAAATCTGGATGGAGGAGGTTGTTTATTTATCCTGCGTTTGTTGCCGAGTATGGCTTTTATTTGTCTTTTTCTGCGGAGTGTGGCTTTGATTTCCCACCGCTTTATGCGGTCTTTATATATGATGGGCGTTTTATTTCGAATTGTTTCGAGTAAATTTGAAGTAAATTTGAGTTGTTGTCTCATATTTAATTTCGTTGGGACGTTCAATCTGTCGGTTCGTTCGTGACTTTTCGTAAAATTTTCTTATTCTTATAACTTTTGGGAACGTTGAGATGTGAACGGAGAGACATGGTTTAGGATCTCGTATCGTTTAGATATCATGTCTTGAGATGTCTGAGACTAATGCGATGGGTTTAGGGCAAGACCTAGGTTTACTCTCGGTTTTAAGGTTTGTGCGGTGACTAGCCGGCTATCGATTTTCCTGTTGCGATTTCTACCTGATTCGTACCGATTTAAAGTCCGCGATAGGTTCTCGGCTTATATGACTTGTATGGTATGAATCGAGCATCTTTCCAGAGACAATTTTTAAGCCAACTGGAAGTGCTAGACCAAAATTTCGGATTTTTTTTGTAGCGCGCTTTCGTC
>NC_027750.1:44761858-44762337 GCF_000695525.1 Brassica oleracea var. oleracea
GATTGTTATCGTTCCCCTTGTCGTCCGGCCTTCTGCCGCGTTTATCCCCGGATTGGTTTCTTTGAGGAGATTTCTCCGTGGACGGATTTCTGTCCATCTTCGGGGGGTGATCGGTCTCGAGGATGAGATCTTTCACGCTGGTCACTTCCGAGAGCTCTCCAGCTAGTAGCTTCGCGGCCAGCCTTGCTCCCAAGACTTTGCAGTTAGTCGTGGAGTGTCCTTGGGACTGGTGGAACTCGCAGAAGGTGTTTTCGTCATATCCTTGATTGCGAGTCCATGTATTACCCGTGGTTCGGCCCTAGTCCGAACTGATCGTGTAATTGTGCGCTCCTTGGAGATCTTCCCCCTCGTGATGGACATACTTGTCGTTACGAGAGTTCTTCTTCTTCGTATTTGGATCTACATCTTTCGAGGATGGTCTTGCCGACATATATTTCTGCGATAAGACTTTCGTTTCTTCCTCGATCATGATGTAGTCC
>NC_027750.1:44762436-44763121 GCF_000695525.1 Brassica oleracea var. oleracea
CACCTTGTCGCTTATCCCGCTGACCCTGGACATTACCAGCTTGAATCGGCTGATGAACTCGCGGAGGGGTTCATCTTCCCTCTGGGATAGACTCCAGAGATCGACATCGGAAGTTTCTCTATCTATGAACATAGAGTATTGCTTGAGAAATTCCGATGCAAGCTGTCGGAAACTCCCGATAGAGTTTCAGTTAAGGCGTGCGAACCATTCGAGGGCTGCTCCTTCCAGACGCTCGACGAACAGGCGGCAGTAGCCGGCGTCTTTTTTGCCGTCCTTCAGTATCGCTCTTCCCATCGTGATGTGGAAAGCCTGAAGGTGCGCCTTCGGATCGGTCGTACCATCATACTTCGGTACTTTGATTTTTCCCGTATCGGATACCCTCATATCTGAGATGCGAGTGGTGAAGGGGGTCTTTCGAGCCCCTTCCAGCAGCCAGTCGATCTCGGGTGCAACGCTGGTAGCGTGATGGATTTGGGATTTTACGGCTCTTACTTCTGCCGCAGTCTTGGAGATATAGTCGCGAAGATTGCGGATATCCGATGTCTCGCCAGCAGATTTCTCAGCCTGTCGGCGTTTACTGCGAGTGAGCTCGGTTTGCTTTTCAGTGAGCTCCTCTTGTTCGTTCCAATAGAGGACTACCTCCTCTTCCGTCATCGGTTTGTCGAACGGAGAGCTTTCCCGAGCA
>NC_027750.1:44763221-44763647 GCF_000695525.1 Brassica oleracea var. oleracea
AACTCCTCGAGCGCCGCGGCGTTGGCTGGTGCGTTGGCTGCGGATACCTCCACTGCGGGAGTGTGGAGATCAGTGCCACTGCTTCCATTAAGAGGAGTCTGCACATTATCCGCGTCGTCAGTTGACATGTCTGGTTGAGCGTGATGTGGTTGAGAGTTAGATTGATCCGTACTCCCCCTCCTTCTAGCGCCAAACTCTGGGAACCAAAATTTGCACTGTCGATTTCCTTTTAAATTAGGAAATTAGGAAAACCCTAATTTCCCAGAGGTCCCAGAGATCTATTAATACCACACGCTAAGCAATCAGAACACGAGATATCAACGACAAAGTAAAAAACTCGTAAAAAGAGAGCAAAATAGATCTTATTCCGAATCAGTGTTTGAGCGTTACAACAAGGTATAAGCCTGGGCTCGAGAGCTGTCGCCT